>NC_083612.1:5706418-5831418 GCF_963584025.1 Labrus mixtus | reverse complement strand
TGATAATCTGCATAATGAAAGCAAGAATCTGACTGTAAATGTTTAGCTTAACCCTCATGCATCACTTTTTCTACTGTTTTTTGCATAAATCTCTTAAACACTTGTTTAAAATATGAATCTGTTCTATTTTTATAGCAGTTTTTGTAAATTGGACATCTTCGCCCTCCAATGTCCAAACCAAACCAAAAAGTCTTAAAAGGGTAGTAAATTAAACTGATGCCTGAGGGTTAATGTGCACCATTACCTGTCCCGTCCCCTAGAGGGCGTCCTTAACCTGTGCTGATATTGTGAACTAACAAGCAGAGGAGGCTTGTCTAGTGTTGTAGGACTCGAGATCAGTCCTTTTTGTAGGTCTCGGTCATGTTTAGACTTTATCGTCCCCAAGGGAAAATTCTTTTCCACAGCGCCGTTACTGTCCAAACAGACAAGTCCCACAACATACATACACA
Organism: Labrus mixtus; assembly: GCF_963584025.1. Taxonomy (NCBI): domain Eukaryota; kingdom Metazoa; phylum Chordata; class Actinopteri; order Labriformes; family Labridae; genus Labrus; species Labrus mixtus. The sequence goes on along the minus strand of NC_083612.1, from coordinate 5,830,969 downwards.
GAAAACAGAGTATACCACAAACAGAGATAGACAAAAAGTCAAGAGTTCCCACTCTGGCATGTTCAGCGAGGCCTTTTGTTTAGGGCCGTTATAACCGCAGGGATCAGGCTCCTCCCGAGGCGAGCCTCTGCTCCTCATAGCTCTGTACCTCCGTCCTGAGGGGAGCAGGGTGAGGTGAGGGTTAAACCAGACAGGAAGTGTTGGGAGAAGAGAGAGCGGGGGAAGACAGGCCGCAAAGGGCAGAAGTCGGACTCGAACCCTCGGCCACTGTGACGAGGACTATAGCCTCCGTACACGGGACAAGCAACATAACCACTCGGCTATCCGGCACCTCACCACTTTAATACTTTAACATGATAATAATACTCTTTATTCCCGCTTTAGGACTCTTTAGTTTTAGTTTTGGACTTTGTTGTCTCCCTCCTCCCTCGGCCTGCTGCACACCCGAGTATGATTCAGATTTAGAGGAGGAGTCAGTGGAGAGGCGCTTGAGGAACATGAGGACTGTTTCACAGAGGAGCTCTCAGACATGTTTTCTAAACCTCCTCCTGCACGAGTAGTTCACACTGATTGGTCTAAAATGCAGTTTGAGAGCAAATGTGAGGAACAGCTCATGACCCTGTTATAGATCCTTATTGCTAATTTATATTTCAAACAGAAAGACATTTGATGAGTACTGTTAGCGCTAGCCTGCTAGCTAACATTAGCTCCCGTCCTGCAGAGCTGCACAGACACACCAACGCATGAGTATGTAGCACTCACGGCGGCGTAGATTCAGCACGGCGGTATCAATCAGTGTCCTGTTTCTCTCATTAACACAGATTTATTTCAGACTCACAAAGAGCAGCAGACATTTGTTCTCCCTGATGGCGCCGCAGCAGCCCAGGAAGCCGAGCAGGAACAGCATGCCGCCCATCGCCAGGATGACGTAGACGCCCGTGAAGAGCAGCGGGTTCGCCGCCACGATCTCCCTGAAGCCCATCGGGTCCACCAGCACCCAGACGCCAACGCCGAGCAGGAAGGAGCCCCCCAGCTGGCACACAGAGGGTTAACACTTCAGACTGAGTTGTGCGTCCTTCTTTAACAACAGTTAAATAATAAAGAAATCTTTGATCTCATCGTGACGTGAATAAAAAGGCGAGCGGCGGGAAAAAGAACTCACGAAGATGAAGAAGTTAAAGATGAACATGAGGTACTTCATACAGCCGAGGCAATCGCCCTCCATCACTAATCCTCCAGCTGACACCTCCCCCTGACCCTGTGAACACACACACACACACACACACACACACACACACACACACACACACACACACACACACACACAGACACACACACACACACACACACACAGAGAGAGAAAACATTAGAGATTATTTCTAGAGTAAATATTCAGTGTTGTACCTTTTGTACACAAACTTCATATTCTACACGTTCTGGCTTCACTCTCAGGGAATTTAACGCTCCGTCCATTCTTAATAATCAGTCTTACTATGAAGCAAACATTTGACCGTCAGATGATCATAAACGTGCAGGGATGTAAACGATGACAGACTCCTGAGTGTGCTGATGAACGCCGCTCCTCTCTGACACGTCGTCACAGACGCTTAGAGAGTCTGTGAGGACGTGACTCTGACAGTCTGTCTCTCTGAGGATCAGCTGACGGCGTCGACATGTTGATGTGTGTGTGTGTGGGTGTGTGTGTGTCGGGGGGCAATCAGCGGGGGTGTGATGAGGACCAACTGTGCACTTTGCGGTCCTGATGGTGTTTACCAGTGAAAGGAACATTCAGCCACCTGTCACACTGAGCCGTCATCACAAACACAGCTGAGAGAAGATTCTCTGACCCGTACGATCAGCGCCACAGATTTGTTTTTAGAGGTCAGTCGAGCATTTAGTCGACTAATAATAAGTATTCTTAAGATTAAATGATTGATGATATTTGGATTTATTTTTGCATCTTTATTCTCGTATTTTTCTTTGCTGTTTGGGAAACAACCTGAGGTTACTAAGGTAGAAAAGCAGGTAGAGGCCCAGAATGCACCTGAGTGGGCCATGCAGCTGAAGACTTTCTTGGTTAATTTGTTGCCAACCGAACATCGTGGATCATCTCGTGAGTCGAGTGACCCTTTGAACCCGTCTGTCTCTGAAAGGTTTGTGTTTATAACGGAGGGGGAGGTCACTTCTACAGACGCTTTGGATCACAAATGTTCATCATGTTTTTATAAATCTTCTGATTTAGTTACAACTGATTTAATCTGTTTGTTTTAGAACCCGTCTGTTCAATCGGGACGTGTGTGTGTGTTTGTCTGTGTGTCTTTGTGTGTGTGTGTGTGTGTGTGTGTGTGTGTGTGTGTTGTGCGTGTGTGTCTCTGTGTGTTTGTGCGTGTGTCTCTGTGCGTGTGTGTGTGTGTGTGTGTGTGTGTGCAGATATTGTGTCTGTGTGTGTGTGCGTGTGTGTGTGTGTGCAGATATTGTGTGTGTGTGTGGGTGCGTGTGTGTGTGTGCAGATATTGTGTCTGTAACATGTTTTCTATCACAGTTTGGCATGTCGTGTGTTTGTGCTGACAGAGATGTGTTAATAATGCTGAGTGCACACACACACACACACACACACTTATTTCATCAACCCCGACCTCTCACATAAAGAGGCAGCAATTACCCAGAGTGCACTGCTGTCAGAAACCTGTGTAATTGCAGGCAGAGTGGAGGGTCCGTCAGCGTTCTTCATTAAAAGAAATGCTGTAAACAGAGCGCGGCGATGAGCCGTAAACACACTCTACCACAAGCTCGACAATCACACAGTGAGAGCGAGCACAGCTGCTGCTTTAGGGTGAGAAATAACTCCAACACTTCAATCTCAGACTTTAGCTTTTTGATTCTTCTTCTTCATCCTTTAAAAAAGTCTCTCCTGAGAAACTCCTCTGCTCACACACGAAGATGTTATATATATATTATATATAGACGGAGGAGGAGGAGGAGGAGGAGGAAGAGGAGGAGAAGGAGGAAGAGGAGGTGGACGAGGAGGAGGAGGAGCAAGAAGAAGAGGAGGAGGAGGAAGAAAAACCACCGGCTTCAAAGAATGACGCTGAACAGACACGGTCAGCGAGTTGACATGTTAGAGGAAGTGGATTGATCCCTGTTAACATGTTAGTCCGACTGAAATCTTACCGAGATGAATTTCACACCTACAAGATCAACCGGGCACCCTGTGGAGCATTTCTAATCTTTGAATTCATGCAGGACTTTCCTTCATTCAGAGACACAGACATGCAGGAATATAATATTTTGTCCCGCAGTCCTGCGCCCAAATTCAGACATTTCTATCGATATGTGGATCATGTGCAGCGATTACTGCATGGCTCTATCTGTAAATCTTAGCTACTGACCACATCTCCTCATGGGAGCTCCTGAGCTCTCAGGTCTTTCAGGTTGCATGGACTCCCCCCCCCCCCTTCTGTTTGTCGCTGGCGTCAGTGTGTTAGAAGCTCAGGATTCTTCTCCTGCCAGCAGAGGCCGGGCTCTCGAGTAGACGGAGCTCCCCCAACCTTCAGCGAGGTGATCTGGCTCTACTACCACCCGACGTCCCTGACGCCCAGCCTCCGCCATCGGACTGTGTCGTCCCCACAATCACCGCGTTCTCATTCATGCACGGCCTGCTCCGACATCTACCTCAGCGGAAAGGAAATCCGGACAACAGGAACGAGAGAAACACAAAGGAGAAATCCTTCCTGCATATTATCCCATATGCTCTTTAGTAAAGCATCTCCAGATAACACACAGACCATTGAAAAATGGCGAGGACATCTTCTGATTTAGAGTTCAACATTAGACTGGTCGTGTTCTTGAGGTACGAGATCTCGTCACAGTCCGAGTTATTTAATCATCATTCGTATCCAAATGAACCAAATGAAAATGAACTTCACATCTTTAGTCAGCCAAATGTTGCCAACACATTTGCGATATTCAGAACGTGTGCAGGAGCTTGCTTGTCATTTTAAATCCCTCGTATTGGGGGTCCAGGACTTTTTGTTGTCGTGGTATTAAAACAGGTCTCTATTATTTGATTTATATTAGAAGTTGAACATCCTGGTATCATGACTAAGTCTGGGAATCTCTCAAGATTCGATTGAGAATCAATTTTCGATTCAAAATGATTCTGGATTCTGGATTCATGATTCAAATTTTTGAGTTAGTACTTCAGGATCCAGTCATCTGTGAGACTGAGTTAGTTAAAGAGCTAACACTAAAAAAAATCAAAGTTATGACTCTATTCAAAATCTCAAAGATAAGAATCTTGATTATTTTCCCCTCCTCTAATCATGACAGCTCTACAGTAAAATAAACGAGCAGACTTCTGATCCGTTTCTCCGTCCTCTCACTGCTAAGATGCAGACTTGAGATTCCCGAGAGCTTCCTGCTCCTTCTTCTTCTTCTTCTTCTTCTTCTCTGCAGCTTAATGAGGACAAAGTGAGAGTCAATAAAACCCGAACATGTTGGAGAGGCTCGTTGGAGTGTTTGATGAATTTAGATAATTAAAGGGAGATTGCTTCTGACCCCCCTGAGACCTTTGTGTCTCCTCTCTCTCTCTCTCTCCCTCACTCTCTCTCTGCTGTTTAACATCAGAGCAGGAGGTCAGTCAGTGCGAGCTAAAACCACCTCCACACTCTGTGTGTATGTGTGTGTGTGTGTGTGTGTGTATGTGTGTGTGTGTGTGGGTTCTTCATCCTCCTGTTTTTATCACGTTTGCATCTCTGAGACTTTTGAGCATGAAATAAGATAATTTCTCCCTCGTGTGGTTCTCTTGTGAAGCTCGGAGGTCGAGGTAGAAACTGTCTGACGGGTTTTGGACGTGGACGCGATATCAGATAATTTATTGTTTTTAATTATTAAATATTGCAGACAAACTCCAGCACACCGTCTTAATTGTAAAAGTACATAGTGACCAAACTAACCAAGACCAGGACGTCCAGAGACCAGAGTGCTCCAAGCAAGGGATCAAGAGACCGAGTCAAGACCAAGGCAGGATGTGACCGACTCGATTTAAGACCAAATCATACCTGAGACCAGAGTGCTCTGAGACCGAGAGACAAGACCAAGACCTTTAGGGATCAAGAGACCGAGTCAAGACCAAGACCAAGACCAAGACCTTTAGGGATCAAGAGACCGAGTCAAGACCAAGACCAAGGCAGGATGTGACTGACTCGAGTCAAGACCAAAATATACCTGAGACCAGAGTGCTCAGAGACCAAGACAAGACCAAGACATTAAGAGATCGAAGCTGATGAAAGACCATAAATATCCAAGTCAATCTCAGAAACCTCCTTTTTTTCTCCGATGTTTCTGGACACCACGTGATTGCAGTGTTAGCCTCCAATCCAATGGAGGCGCCTCCAGCCATCGTTGGGCGTGAAGCTGACATCCAGAGACAGAAACATATTAACGCTCACATCAAACCTAATGAGCAATTCAGAGTCATCACAACCTAATGAGTCTTTGGACTGTGGGAGGAAGCCGGAGAATGTGGAGAGAACCCACACACGCCGATCACGCACGTTGGGTAAAGAGACGGACAGACGGATTCCTCCCTTTATGAGAACTTGAGCTGATGTGGGGCGCTGAGTCACGCAGGTCTGTGGTGATGTGGGGAAAATGACGTGTCTCTCTCCGAGTTGACTCGAGGACAGAGTGATGTAATGTCGAGTGCTGACTGTGCACAGGGGTAAAGAGTCATGGCCCCAAAATAGAGTTTAAAATTCAGACTTTAAATATTTAATACAAACATGAAGTCAAAGCGGAAGAGGAGGAGGAGGAAGATGTGGAGGATGAGGAGGATGAGGAGGAAGAGGAGGAAGATGTGGAGGATGAGGAGGAGGGGGAGGAGGAGGAGGAGGAGGAGGAGGAGGTCCACTTCATCTGTGGGTCTTTTTTTAATTCACTTATGTGTCTCCTCACATCCCACGTTGTTTCCTGACACCAGGAGATGACCAGATGAGAACTCTTCACTTCACAGCGCCAATCTGATGCGGCGTCAGGTACTGATGACGCGCTGCACAGCTGATTCACCTGTCACCTGTATGTCTTGGTCTCAGTCAGTGTGGTCTTGACTACAACACTAATCTGAAGGCAGACAACAACACCACTTCTTCTTTCTGTCTGACTTGGTGGTCAAAGCCCATCGTGGGGGACTTTGGAGCGTGCTCAGAAGCCCAGAAGTCCTAGTCCAGTTTGGGTCTGATTGAGGTGTACACATGGATCTCCAACCACATTATGTAGACGTGTTAGTCTGACTTTGAGAAATGTATCTTAGCACGATTGCAGTCAGTCTGACATGTTTACAGGAAGTCGGGCGATCACAATAAATCCACTTTTTCTACCTGGATGTAAACACACTCTGCTGTCAGAGTACGAGCCTTCTCATTGGTCAGGCTGACTCATAGCGGTTAAACAAACAGAGAAGAAGAAGTGTGAAGAGATAGAGAAGAGGACAGAGAAGTGTCAGAAGGTATCGTACCATATGTACCTGTTTAATGAGTGTGTTTCAGGTGAACTTGGAGAACCGACGTGCTCGTCCTCTGACTCTGTTCTGCTTCACTTCAGCTGCAGAGAGGAGAGAAAGTCTTAGTACAAGATGACCTGTGACGAGAACAGAGTCAAACGTTTCAAACACAAACATGTTGGTCACACGTGAAATATTTACTTGATGGTTTTTATTATGTTTTATATTGAGTGACAGCTCCGCTCTGCTGCTCGTTTCTTTCTTTCTGTTAAACAAAACAACAACATGAAACAACGAGGAAACGGGCGAGAAATGGAGAAATCGATGATGCAATGAGAGCGATGCATCATGCTGTCGAAGTCATGCTCCGTGTGCGTTTGTGAGATTCACTTCATGATTCATGTTTTTTTTTAATCATGATTCAACCTGCAGGCTTGTTTGTAACAATTGGAAAATTAACCCTTTAAGGCTTTCAAGCTCTTTTGTTTCTTACTTTTGTTAAACCTGCTTCATGACTCGTGTTCCCGCTCGGCCTTCGTATATTGATGTGGGACGAATTATTTCAGAGAATTTTGGATCATAAAATAACCAAAAACAGGGCTGCAGGTAGCCGGGTTTCGAATCCGACCTGTGTCCATCCACTCCAGTCTCTGAAAGTGAAGGCAGAAAAAGCCCAAAGATAAAACTTTAAAAGAAGACCAGCAGCTTTATGTGCAGAGATAGTTCCTGAGTTTTAATTTGCATGATATCTTTATCTTTTCTCCAAATCGATTTAACGCTGACATCGAGCTCAGCTAACTGACTCAGAGAAGAGGTTTTTTATTGGGCAGGTGAGGTCACCTGTTGGACAAACTCTGGCTTGTTTTTATGTCAAACATTAGAGATCATGTTGCATTGTGGGAGTCTGACACTGTAAGAAGTCATGAAACAAACATCGGTACGGGCAATCGGCTAACTATTTTCTATTTCCGTTCCTGTAGTGTGTTTGATTTTTACTTGTGTCATGTAGGGCTGGGCGATATGGACCAAAACTCATATCTTGATATTGATTAACTGAATGGCGATACTCGATATATATCGATATGTATTTTATTAACAGTGAAAACACATTGAAAATAAACTACCTGTTTGTGAATTTAAAAAGTAATATTATAAAATAAAAATGTTCCTTAAATACAATAAAAGAGAGAGAGAGGAGGAGCAGGGTTAAGAGGGACAGTCAGTCAGTCATCATCAGTGAGATGAGGAAAAGGTGACCTGGCACCTCTGTGACATTATTTTAATGCAACATAAACTATATCAATATTTACGATATTGTCTTACCCTATATCTTGTTTGAAAATACATCGACATAGCTTAAAAAGTTGATATATTTCCCAGCCCTAGTGTCATGTCACCCCTAACATCTACAGGTACCAAAACATGAGGTTTACGATCTCTACAAAATAAAAGAGTCTATCCTCAGAGAGTTCAAATCGGATCAATCTGACAACAGAAGGAACTTCAGGCCCGAAATCTGTGATCACTCTGTGTGTCTTCTTGATGTGTAACTGTGCGTTCGGCTACAGGCTGAAGATGAAGATGTGGTCCTGTCATACAGAAGGGACGTGACTCACGATGTGTCGACCTTCAGATCTGTTGACAGCAGCTCTGCCCACACAGAGACGAGACCTTCCCTCTGCTGCTCACTCACTCAGAGACAAACTGACAGAACACAGAATCCCCGTCATGTGCAGGCGGACTGAGCGCTGACTAATCCTCAACTGTTTTCATCTCTGAAGTGTTTAATGACAAGTCGATCAAACGCTCCTGAACTCAACGCCATCCTGATCAAAGCAGAGTCAACAAACTGCTCCTGCTGTTTATCCTGGCATCAACAGACACGATTAAGTGGTGGTCAAAACGGAGAAGCACGCCGACATGGACAGAAAGATTTACAAGGACATTCAAAAACAAACTATAACACATCCAAAACAAATAAATAAACGATCAGACGTACAACTGAAAAGAAATGCAACAAAATAAACGCTGCATATCCAGTCATCACCGCAGAAGTGCTCCAGGCCTGTAGGGGGCGCTCAGTGGATCAAGCATGAGACGAGAGGTCTGCAGGCTGCAGCCATAGCCAACTCCACTGGACTTAAAACCTCATCCTCCCAGTGGCCTAAATCAACCAGCAAATATTTTCTCCTTAAACCCGGTTTCACATCAATCCATTTCTGCTTAGCGCCCCCTTCTGGCCTGGAGCACTCTTATTGTCGATACTGGATATGTTAATACATTTGTGTTGGATTTCTGCAGCACGTTTCTGTCGTTGCATTTGTTTAAGACTTTTATATGTGTCTTTATATTGTCTTGATTATATTTTGCAGCCTGTTTCTCCTCATTATAACCTTTTTGGTGGCTGCATCTTGATAGTTGAACAGCCGACTGTATTGTTTGCAGTGAAAAATTGTGAAAAAGAAAAGAGATTGAAGTTTTGCAAAAGACGCTGATGCCATTAAACTCCGTCAGAGCTGCGTCAGGAGAATAATAAGAGGCTGGCTCTGCCTCGCTGTCAGGAGCTGCTCTACACTCACAGTTCTTCTCTGACTGCTTAAAGGAAAGCTTCACTCCTGATGGAGGTGGGATGAAAAGAAAATGACTCCCATCACTTCAGCTCTCTGTGCTGTGTGAGCGCCGAGCTGTCAGGGGACACTTCTTAAAAGATACAAGTTAAACATGAACACAGAGGTGGAGACATGAACCTCCAGAGACCAAATAACAACTGAGAAGAGGAAGGAGGATGAGGAGGAGGAGGAAGAGGAGGAGGAGGAGGAAGAGGAGGAGGGGGGAGAGAGGATGAAGAGGAGGAGGAAGAGGAGGAGGAGGAGGAAGAGGAGGAGGAGGAGGAGAGGGAGGATGAAGAGGAGGAGGGGGAGGAGGATAGGGAGGAGGAGGAAGAGGAGGAGGGGGAGGAGGAGGAGAGGAGGAGGAGGAGGAAGAGGAGGAGGGGAGAGGGAGGAGGAAGAGGAGGAGGAGGAAGAAGAGGAGGAAGAGGAGGAGGCCTATCTTAATGCAGCTCATGCTGGTTTCATACAAACTGCTAGTTTCACAAAATCAAGACCACAGTCGTCCTGACTGATCCAGGTAGAGCAGTTCAGATATCGAGGTTCACAAAATGCCTCTGATGTCGGCTTAGATGCAGCACCACTTATCAGCAGGTACACCTGTCCATGCACTTATGTGACAATATAAAGTCAACGTTTTATCCAGCAGGCTGCGCTGTGTTGTCACCACAGAGGTCAAAGTTTCCTAACTCAGTGACATAACAGCCCGGGTGGCGATACACTGAGCCTCGTATCAGCTCCTGTGACCAAGGACCACACAGGGAGCAGACTCCTCATCACAGCTGAAAACATCTGGTTCAGGTTAGCAGAATAAAGCGGAGCGGGTGCAGAAATATCCAGTCAGCTGGTTTCTCTCTCTCTCTCTCTTCTGCATGCTGAGCGTGGACGTACGAGTGGCTGAGTGCCAAACGCTCTGGTGATGAAGCCCCCGTGTTTCAGCTGCAGCTCCTCTCTGCGTTTCATAAACCACAGACCGTGACTGAGAGCGTTTGGAGTGACCTCACTGTGTGCAAACATACAGTACGGTGGCCCTGAAGGTCGACTGCAAAATCATTTCACTAAACGCAGAAATGTGTAACACAGAAACGTTTCACAATTTTTTTTAAATGTCTCTAAAAAGCTTTCATGATGCTCAAAATATTTTTGCATTGCTTGAAATGATTTTGCTGTTGACCTTCTGAGAACAGACGAGTTGTTGAGGTCGGATTTTAAAGAGCAGACACAGTTGGACTTCTGATCTCTAACTGAACGTCTAATATATTAGAACAATCAGTCTTTATGTTTTAACGAGGAGTCAGTAGAAATATTTGTAAACATTCAAACATGGCCCCTCCTCCTGGGCTCATCGCCCCCAGAAGCCCCGCCCCCTGCAGGAAGTAGTGTGTACGTTTACTGCTTGTACCTACACTGTAAGCTATGGGCACACTAGCACAAGCTAACGGCCGGTGTTTGTCACCTGTGTGTCCAACAGGAAGCAGATCAACTTTAGTCCACGGGTAAAAGACAACACAAGGTTCACCCTCGTTTTAGAACAAGCTTTATCTACTTGGTGTTTCTCCTCACTTATATTTTTTCTTCTTTGCTGCTACGTCCACGTCCGTCATATTCACCGGTTTGAACGGCGTCCAATCACTGAATTGTATCCACTCCTAAACTCACCTGCTGCGCTGTCATTGGCTGGAGGAAACACACCAGCTCCACCCAGAAGAAACGTCCCGAGTCAACCAGAACAAAGCAGAACAGTAAAATCCAGTCAGAGGACAGAGTCTCTGCAGACACAGTCACCACCACACATGTACGGAGGCCCAGAAGGGACGATGGAGCAGCTTCACTTTAGGATATCTGTAATCATCCTTCTTCCTGTACTAAATGTTTCATTGAAGCTCCTGTTTGTCCTGCTTGTCTTTAAACTCTCTCTTCTCTTTATTCTAATAAAACATCTCCTCTTTGACTCCCTGTTTATTTTTATCCTCTGTTTCTAATTTAGGTGAAGCTCTTTGTGACAGATTCACACAGATTCAGAGAAGATGTTCACGGTGAAGTCTTTTGTACGCCTGACTAACACATGACCACAAAGAGTAGAGCAGACCCCCCCCCCCACCCTCGCCCCGCCCCCCAGTGCAGCGACAGGGTTCAGATCAGGGGTCTCTCTGTGAGGCTGACCCACCATCTGCTCCTTAATCTGGTTAAAAGTGGAAACCTCTGACAGAGCAGCAGGATGTGAGTGTGATGTGTTCACATCGTGTTAAAGACGATAATTCAATCAGCCAATCAGAGAAACCCGCCTCTTTCCTCTTTGTGAGGTTTAAGCATCAACACTGAATCTCCCATTACAACAAACCTGACAGCTCAACACACAAACCAGCAGATGACACACAGGAGCACAGACACTTTGTTACTTCTTTAAACTTATTCATGTGAAATATTTGAAATGTTTGACTCTAATTCAAAACAACGTTTATCTGAGTTCAACTTAAAAGGTCCGGTTTCTTAAAGAGTGGTCACATTGCTTCCTTTAGGCCCGGCTCAGACTACAGGAGTCCTAAAATCTGATCTGATTCTGAGACTGATAAAGTCTCTGTAGCGTGCAGCAGCAGGACTGAATGAACCCCATCTATGAATTGTGGGCTAAAACTCTGGTGTCATCAACCCCTATAGTCTCAGGTCTGCAGGGCTCTAATTTTCAGAGCCTGGCCCTCATAGACCCCCTCAGTCCCCCCTGGGGACTCTGGTTCTGTTCAGTCCTTTTGTCAGAGACCCGCTGTGATCCACAAATAGACCAAAGAGACCTCACATGAACACGAACAGAGGGGACAGATGGAGACGTCTCCGTCCTCCAGAGACTCCACCTGAACGCTCGGGAGGAGGGGGGCGAGGAGGAGGAGGAGGAGGAGGGGTGCGAGGAGAAGGAGGACAAGAAGGAGGAGGACAAGAAAGAGGGAGACAAGGAGCAGAAAAAGGACAATGAGGAAGGAGACAAGGAGGAGGACAAGGAGGAGGAGGGAGACAAGGAGGAAGGAGACAAGGAGGAGGAGGAGGACAAGGAGGAGGGAGCGAGGAGGAGGAGGGAGACAAGGAGGAAGGAGACAAGGAGGAGGAGGAGGAGGACAAGGAGGAGGAGGGAGACAAGGAGGAGGAGGAGGAGGAGGGGGGAGAGGAGGAGGGAGAGGAGGAGGAGGACAAGAAGGAGGAGGAGGGAGACAAGGAGGACAAGAAGGAGGGAGATGAGGAGCAGGAGGAGGACAAGGAGAAGGAACACTGAAACACCTGTCCTGTGTCTGAGCTGCTTTATCTCATCATGACTTTAAAACTTTACTTTTGGGCTTCTTGCTTTAATTTAGCTGCGAGTAGAACTTCTTGCAGTACTCATCGTCATGTTAATAAAACCCAAAAGATTAGAAGAAAACCAGTTTTAATTTGTACACCATTAAAAGCATTAAACTGTGAAACTCAACACGCTCCTTGTGACAACAGACTTTAGTTGAATTGATTTTCTTGTGTAATAACACGTTATCTTTACCTTAACCTTTAACCTTTCTTTAAAAATGTTACTAACTCTCCTTCCAACAAAGTTCACCTGGTTCATTTCTTATATCACCCTGGACTGCTTTATGCTTTATGAGATTAATATTTGGTGGCTATTATCATTAATTTAGTCATTAAGAGATGTGCAGAATTTCAAAAATGAAATAATAATTTGAATTATTAGAGGATTAAATCGATTTATATGATTTTATTTACGTGTGTTGCTCCTCTTAATGACGTCAGAAATATTGCAGTTGTCCAACACTACTTTACAAGTCTCAGAGGTGAAATAAAAGATGTTATCCTCAATAGCAGTTTATCAGTTAATTGCATTAAAAAATTAACTGAATTTAACGTTGACATTGTCCGGTGTTACGGTTTAAAGAGTGACCGTGTGAACTGGAGACTTTCAGCCGAATGCGTCTGTGGTTGTCGTAGTAGGTAAAGAAACGGTATTTTTGACATTACAATAAAAAACTCTCAACAAAGATGTATTGCTAACACACTTCCCGTCTTCAACATCTGTTGTAACCATGACAACCACAGACTCGTTCGGCTGAAAGTCGCCAGTTAACGTCGCTGGGAGTTAATCTGTTAATTCCGTTAGAAATGAATTTAACGTTGACCAGTGTTACGGTTTAAAGAGTGACCGTGTTAAATGGAGACTTTCAGCCGAAAATGTATTTGGTTTGTCGTTGTTACAAACATAAATTAATGTTAGTTTTGACATTAACAAGATGTAATTTTGTTGCTACACTCTCGGTCTTGAACATCTGTTGTAACCATGACAACCACAGACTCCACAGACTGAAAGTCTCCAGTTAACACGGTCACTGTTTTCACCGTTACACGGGCAAACTCCCGCACTCTCGTCTAAATTGAGCCGACGATTATTTCTGGAAAGTTTCGGTACATTTTCGATATTATCAGTCATTTATAAGTTTAAGTATTTAATTATAGCAAAACTTGACGTTAAGGTAACGTGCCTATTTATTTTAAGGTAAACTCACTGAATCAGAGTCTTTGAATATTAACGACTGTTACTCACCGCCAAACACGAGTTTCTTCCGGACAAACGCGACTCTGCCCTTAAAAGTGAAGCAGAAAGTCTCCGGACGAACTGATACATCCAACAAACTGCTCACAGTCTTCAGTAACTCTCCCCGGCAGCTTCTGTTCACTCCTCCGTCTGCGCTCGACTGTTCTCTGTGTCACAGTTTAAACAGACGTCAAGCTAACATGCTAATATACGCTCTGTTTCCGGTCCAGAGTGTCAGAATAAAACTATCACTGTCACATTGAAATGTGTCATCTAGTAGGAAAATCTGGGGGCTGCTCCTTTATTTCAATTTATTTTATAAATGTTTTTATTGGCATATTAAATGTTTAAAACGTAATTACAAACCGTAAAACTTCAAAATAAAGCCCATCCTAATTTAAGTCCCAATCTCTTTCACTAGCCTGGTGTTGCTGCACTATTTGATAGCTCTCCATTAGAGGCCCCTCTGCATTTAGTGTTGAAATAGTTTGTGAATCGAGTGATTTAAATCAAAAATATGTGAATGTTTGAGTATCTACGGAAGCGTATTGCATTCATGTGGGGAATTTTTTTTTGGCCTGGTTTCTTGTTATTATGAGATAAAGATCTTGTTATAATGAGAAAAGATCTCGTTATTACGAGCTAAAGATGTCATAGCATTAGGGTGGTGGCGATGAGGAGGCGTGGGTTTGTTTATGGGAGTGTACAGTACACCAGTGGCAGCTCATTACAACATTTCAGTATAAACACCGTAGCAGGCGATTCTGGCGCCGCAGTTGTTTTTCATGGGGTTAAAATATTTTCAGTAAATGCCTAAGCGTAGCTTGAGACACCACATAGCCAGCTTGAATGCAATTCAGATGCATGACTTTATATCGGTGAAGCATACCATACCTATTTAACTGATCCCGGAAGAATAACGTTACGTCAAGTAGGTCAGATTGTGCTTTGCTTTCCGTCTGAACAACTTTAACGCCTTCAGATGTCTGCGCTAAGTCGACAAGCTCATGAGAATACCATTTGTATTACTCAAAGATGATGATATTTCCCAATGCCTTAAACTGAGATGAAAATAAAACACAATCAAATCAATAACCATCATCAACCGTCATCGTTGCCTTTTGATCTTCCTCCCTTCTCTGCCTGCCACAGTGCAAACTTCATTAACTTCATTCTTTTTGTCTTTGTAATGTGTGTCTTTTCTCATTATAACGAGATCTTTATATCGCAATAACAAGAAACCAGGAGGAAAAAGAAATCCCCACATGAATGCAATACGCTTCCGTAAGTATCTCATCAGAAACACCAAATCTAGTAACCTTGTTTAGTTTTCCCAGCACTCAGAAACTGCAGCAGCTGAAAGTGAAACTCTCTCTCACATGAAACATCGACAGAATAAAAACATGTTTGCAGAGATAAAAGCATGACATGAACTCCTCCCTCCCCGCTCTGTGCTGTTTCCTCTGATGTTGCGTTCACTATAATTGATGATGTGCCTCCGAGCAAGGTGACCTCGTCCTCCATCTTTTAAAGGCTTTCATGAAGCCGATACACAGTTTATTTTACGCAGCTTAGCATGAAGTGTAATAGCAGAAGGTCGCTGCATTCTGCTGTTTGCTGAGAAGTAGTTACAGCTGAAAAGTTCCTGGTATGGGCTGATTGCCACGTACAGAGGGCTACATGGTCAAGTCCTAAATAATAAATAGGAGATATTTGGTTAGAAAAGGAGGACTGTGGACAAGTGTTACACTTTATTATGGAATCATAAGAGCAAAAAACCTTCAAAAACACACGATTAATGTGGCCCACGTTAAATCAATGAAGTGTTTCATATTGTAGGTTAAGTTTAAAACGTCTGTGAGGCTTCTTAAAGGAAGAATGTGTGACTTTTTGATCCAGTAGATGTCACCCTTCAGCGCCAGCGTGAAACCAAAACAAACTGCTTATTGGCCACGCCTCCTCCAGACCGAAGCCTCCGCCCTCCTGCAGCCACACACCTCCAACACCTCTTCACACAAGTTTGTAAGAAGGAGTTAAGTGCAAGATGCGAACAAAATTGTCCTTGAGCTGCAGTCCTGCATTGTTGTGTTAGCATGCTAATGTTAGCGCTCTTTAGTTAGCTTGTAGCTTCATATTGCATGTAAATTGACACAGAATGAGCGTGATCTAAAAACTCTTACTAACATCCAAATAATCAGTATGTTCTTTTTCTTCTCTCTAGTTCTTGACTAAAACAGCTTTTAAACACAAGGGGAGGAGCCGGCCGTCCTGTCCATGTAAACACGGCTCTGACAACAACACAGCCAGCGGGACTCGAGCTTCTCCCTCATTGTAGACAGTCATGACTTAGAGACACATTTACACAGGATGGACTGGATTTATGATATATTTATGTGGAACATGTCGCACATTCTGCCTTTAAAACAAGTAAGACACAACATGTAAATCAGGGCTTTATTATGTCTATGAATGATAACAAATTCTTCTTTTGCTCCGGCATTAATCAGAGCCTGGTCTTCCCGAGGACGCCTGCAGCTTCATGTTTCTGTGTGTAGGGACTGAGGATCATCCCACACACAGAAACACCTCTGTTCCCTCTGACAGAACAGAAACATCTGGCAGAAAACATGGCGGACACCTGGGAGCTCCGGTCTGTTCAGCACAATCAGACGAATGGGACACCTCCACCTCCTTCATGGGTGGTCCACATTTGTCATGCTTTCACCTCCTCTCTGCGGCTCCAGTCAGAGATTTACGGTTTAGAGAAAAGCTGCAGCGATCAGGGAGCAGGAGGGAGATATTTCAATAATGCAGCAGCCTCCTGTGGGGCTCATAGCGGGAGAACCACAACACATCAGTGGGATGTATCTCCGCTTTAAAGAGCGGGGCCTTTTCTCTGAGGACACAAAGGCTATCAGGTTTATACAGACAAATATACAACATCATTCAGTTTTAGCTGAAGGCTTTTTAACAATTAAACATGTTAAACGTTAGCAGAGGTTTCTCAGCGTCATCTCCTGCAGGCGGTGAAGTTGAAAGATGTTAATGTCTTGCAGTTCCTCCAGTATCCACTAGAGTCTGTCTCCTGCCGTGAGTCAGGCTCCCGAGCGCACAGCCAGCGCCTTTCTTACCCGAAAAACGCTACATGGCCACAGGGCCGAAGAGGTGTTTATTCTGATAGCATCCTTAGTTCATTTTTTGTCCAAATCAAGCAGCAACCTCCGGTGTTGAAAAATGAAGCCGATACTGAAGTGTAAAATCATGCAGTTCCTCGAGTGTCCACTAGAGGCTGGCTGCAGAAGCACAGGAAGTCACATACACACCCATTCAAAACAGCCTGTTTTTACAGCAGAGATTAACATGTTTACAGCCTGGTTCGAAAAAACAAATAGGTCTGATTAGCTCTGATCGGCACACACTGTACGGGGGGGTGAATGTTGTGATGACTCATCAGTTTTGATTTGATGAAGGATAAGAGTCATTCACAATAAGGCGTGTAGCTGACCTGATTGACAGGTGGGTGCGGTGTAACGGTTTGTCAGGAGGTTTAAAACCCGCCTCAGCTCCAGCTCTCAGTCTGTCGTTAGGTTGACCGAAAGTTAGGCTGAGACAGCATTTCCAGCATGGAGACCGCCATCGATGGGACTCCAGCGCCCCCTGCAGGAACAGACGGGTGACGTCACTCAGGCTTCAAACATTCATATTTACAGTCTGTGGTTCTAATGTGCCTCTGTGTCATACAAACTTTTGTTTGATAAGAAGAATGAGCAGATGGTGTGGCTACATGAAGCAGCTGTTTGTGTCGAGAGAAGAGAGACGTCGGAGCTCACAGACGACATGAAACATTTCAGAATCTTTATTTTATCTTTCTAACACAATCAGCTGCGTTTCACTCTGACGTCTTTAATCCCGTCTGTCAGCGAGGAAATTCAGATTCCCGCAGCATCTCGTCACCTTGACAGAAAACTTAAACCGTGTCTTTGATGGGGAAATCTTGTGTGGCGGTGAGTTCATTCTGAGCGTGCTCTGTCTCAGTCCATTAACCCGGGGCGTGTTTTTCCTGTCACCTGTCTGCAGGTGTGTGATGTGTGAACTGTGACAGGCCTCAGGCGGAGCTGCAGGCGTGAAGGGCGCAGGCAGGGGAAGGTCGTCCTTTGGGGTTTGAACCGGCGGGGGGCAGATTTGTGTCTCTGTGATTGAAGGAGGGATGGAAACACTGCACTCACTTTGATGTTTCAGCTCAGATTCTTTTCTTTAACGGACTACAAATGAGGAAGAACTCGCAGCACGGTGGCGTTTACGCTGTGTGTGCACAAATTTGTTTGTTCCTGATTAATGACATTTATTCATGTGGACTCGAAGGTGGATCAACTGAAAACATATTTGTAGTTGCAAAGACTTGTAAGCTTGCTGCTATAAACCGGACAGAGCCACCATGAGCTCTCCCATCCCGACAGCGAGCCCCGTCAATAAAAAATTTGACCTCGTTAATGCGTTAACAAAGTCATTAGATGTGAGTTCTTAAGAGGCCGTGATGAAACTACACACGTGTTTGTGTTGAAAAATCTACAAATAATAGAAACTTGTTTCATACGTCACAAATCTTTACTTTAATTCTCTGTCCATATTTGGACAAGAGAGGGACGAGACTTGAATCAGGCCACGCCCCCCTCCCCAATCAGGAGTAGGGCCTGAAACCTCACAGGTGAGCTCAGGCCTGCAGACCGGTAGATTTAACACGTGAACCCGGGTTGATGGGAGACTCCGACCACAATCCGGCCTAAAGTCGTCGAGTGTTTGAACGCTTTAATCTGAAATATCTGCTCAGGAAGTCATTACAGTTAGACGAGTGTGTTCACCTCGCAAATCGTGACCACACACACGAGACGTCCTTCATCACAGACGACAGGAAACAGGTTGCACACAGATGCACACAGATGCACACAGATACACACAGACACACACACACACACGCACACACGCGCACACACACACGCACACACACACATGCACACACAGATACACACAGACACGCACACACGCACACACACACACACACACACACGCACACACACACACACACACACACACATACACACACGCACACACATGCGCATGCACACACACACACACAGACACTCACACACATGCACACACATGCGCGCACACACACCCACACAGAGTCCAGAGCAGTGAGGTCATCATGTCAAACTTAATGTAATTTCACCTTACAATGAGCAGCGTTGGCTGTTCAGACAGGAAGTTGTGTGTGTGTGTGTGTGTGTGTGTGTGTGTGTGTGTGTGTGCGCGTGTGTGTGATTTATAACAGTGGTAAAGGTTGAAACTCTGACTCCCTGCTCAAACATGGAGCTTTGTGGATGAGTGAAAACTCCAATTTAGACCATAAAGCAGGGGAGGATTTAGGGCGGGTCTTCCTGTGATTGACAAGTGTTTCCATGGCAACATGAAAAAAGTCTTTATTTGTTGTACAAGACATTTTGAGGAGTTGGTTGTTTTCAGTAAGTACATTTTGTTAACGCATGTTTTAGCCAATCTTAATTAGCATCCAAATAAAATCACATTATCAGAGGACTACAAATGCACCTAGCTTACTAAGCTAGTGTTAGCTGACGACTTAGCTTTGATGAAGCTGTCCAGCGTCTCACAAACGAAGTCTGTGGTTCCTGCCTGAGTATCACTGTAGAAAAGATGGAAGTCAGTAAATCAACAACTCTCTACATCACTGTTGAGAAAGACGGGAATGACATCACACACAAGTTTACCGCGTTCAAGTCGCGAGTTGGCAACAAGTCGGACAAGCCACATGGCCGCCTCGAGGAGAACCTTTATTTGTTAGCTAATACCTGACGATACACTACACCACCAAAAAAACACAACAACACATCCACAGACAGAACTTACAGGATACTATCAGTGTGATAGATTTAATTCCACTAATAGAGGACGAAGCTGCTGATGCACACAGCAGCTCAAACATTACTGTTGAAGCACGTAGCAGCCATGTTGGATTTGAACTTGGACTACTGAAGGTTCCCCCGAGTTTCATCAGAATCATCATCTGAACTTATATCTCTGTCTTTATTTATTCATTTATCTTTTTTTATTATTTTTAGATTATTGCAACATTTTTTTTATTTATGTTGTTCTTTATGAGCTTCATGTCATGCACAAGATGCTACAAACCTGTGTGTGTGTGTGTGTGGGATCCCACATGTGAGTGTTGGCAGAGATCTCTGAACATTTTGCTGAAGGCAGCAGTTGGAGGTGTGTGTGTGGGACAAACGTGGGAGAGTCGCTGTGGTTCTACAAACAGAATGAATCTGTGTGTGTGTGTGTGTGTGTGTGTGTGTGTGTGTGTTACGCATTTTTCATTTAATTTGAATCTAAAGAAGAATACGAGTACAAAAGCGAGGATGGAAGCATTAAAGGTCCCATATTCTTCTTTTTCTGGTTTTGTATGCTCTTTAGTGTGTTTTCCAAGTGTCCTGTGCATGTTTAGGCACATCTGTGTGCAAAAATTCAAAGTCTGTGGAAACGCAGCTTCTCCTACGTCCTCCTATTAGCTGTAGCATTAGCCGCATGTAGCGCTCGGTTCTAGCCCCCCTCCATAAAAATTTGTCAGTCCGACGTCATTGTCAGTGTGAGATCACTGATCTAAGCCCATTGGCTCGTTGTGGCAAGCCCCGCAGCTCATGTTGAAATTTCCGAGACGCATGCTGAGCAACTGACCAATAACGACAGAGCGGATCGGCAGACCAATCAGAGCAGACTTGGCCCACGTGGGGTCTAACAGTGGGGGCTCAACAGAGTGTAGCTGACGGACTCAGAGCGGAGAGGGAGCAAGGAGGAGCAGTACATGAAAACAGACACTTTTTTCAGACTTTAGCTGTTGTGAACGTACAAAAGTAAGAACATAGATTAAATATACGAACCCCAAAAAGGGCAGAATATGGGCTCTTTAAGAAGGATGAGTCTGTTCAGGGAGAAATCAGTAAGTAAAGTAAATTCTTCTGTATGTGGGGAGGCTGAGGAGTGAGCAGGTCCTGGAGGTAGCGTGGGGGTGTGTGTCACATGTGGCCTCCCCTTATTGAACAATTCTGGATGGAAATTCAAGGATGAAAACAAAAAGAGACCAGTGACAGAAAGAGACCAGTATCAGAGACCAGTATCCGGTCTGTAGACACAGAAAGAGACCAGTATCAGAGACCAGTATCCGGTCTGTAGACACAGAAAGAGACCAGTATCAGAGACCAGTATCCGGTCTGTAGACACAGAAAGAGACCAGTATCAGAGACCAGTATCCGGTCTGTAGACACAGAAAGAGACCAGTATCCGGTCTGTAGACACAGAAAGAGACCAGTATCAGAGACCAGTATCCGGTCTGTATGGGTCGATGGAAACAAAGAAAACAACAAACAGAGTCCTGTAATGAGTTTATTGTCAACATGAAATCAGTTGAATGTTGTGAGTACACGTGGACGTCTCCAGCTTTCTCACAGAAGTTCATGGAGTTATAAAGAATCCTTTAGGGTCTTCTGATTGGTTACAAAGGTTAAAGGTCAAAGGAGAGTTTTCATACAGACTGTACATCGAGACAGAAACAGGGCGGAGGACTTAAACATTATAAAAACAACACGACCGCCACGGAGTCAAAGTTTAAAAACATTTCAACAAAAAATATTATTTCAGCTCCAACATCGTCTCTCGTCGTCTCTCTGTCGGCGGTTACAAAGAAACGTTTTACTCGTTCAGGTTAACGTCGGGCAACAACTAAAAGTCTCGTTTTTATTTGGCTCATCGGATGATTGTAAACCGGGAGCGATTCTCTCAGGGCGGTGTCACATCAGGCACGATTGATTCATACCGTGGCCTACACGATTCCCCCCCCCCCTTTCCCTCGGCCACATCAGTAACATCGTTCTGTACCTTACACAGCAGGGGGCAATATGCACAGTTGCTTTGCAAATCCGCCAAAAGGCAGAAAGAAGAAGAAACCATGGCAACCACTCGCGGGCTGAGTCCATTCAGCTAACTGTGGATGTTTTTGTTATTTCTGAGACGCCAACGACGATCCTCTTCCTACTTCCACATAAACCGTGCAGCTCAGAGGATGAAACGGCGCCGTGCTGCGCGGATACTGGGGATTATGAAGCGACAGGAGACGTTTAGAATGACGTCATATAGCGGGGCACTTCCTGGTTTGAGCAGGTTTGCTCTTCACCTCTCCCGCGGACCGTACTCGAGAACACATGATTCGGGCCTGCCTGAGGACTCAGACACGGTACCTGAGTACGGTATGTTTGTGTTCTCACTGATTTAATGAACTGGACTTTGGGGTCAAGCGTACTTGGATCCGGGCCCGGGTCCCTGATGTGAAACCCCCCTTTGAAAAACAGTACCATCCAAACGTTCCTCTTTAGTACCTTATTATTATTTCTGTTAAGAGCAAATCAAATGAAAATGAAGGAAACGTGAAAAAACGTCCAAAGCTTCGTAAAAAGGAGAGAGAGCGGCCGCTCGAGAAAACGCCGTCGGGATTTAAATTCACAAATTATATACAGAGTACCAAAAACATGTCACAACAACTCAAACGCTGGTGTATAAAAATAAAAAAACACATTATTCAGACGGGGTTCTCCAGTCGGCAGCTTGTTGGTGTTCCTCGCTGAGCCGCAGACGTTAGAGAGGACAGGTTTCTGTTCGGGTCTTTCAGGGGAACGATGAAGCGACGCCGCTCAGAGGAAACCAGCGAGACCTCAATCTGAGCCTGAGAGACCATTTCCACAACGTCTGTGCAAGCTGTGTTCTGTGAGAGCTAGGGTCGTAGTCAAGACCGCGAGACCGAGACCGAGACCAAGGCAGGGTGAGACCGAGCCAAGACCATAAATTTAGATATAAAATCATCATCTTGTGTGCAGTGTGTCACTAACTTAGACCCGGACCGATTTAGAGTACCACAACACTAGTGAGCGCCACGGTTCTGCTCCACAAGATCACGGGAGATCACGCGGGAATACAAAGAACAACATGCTAACAACACAATGCTTTGTCTCTCTGAGGATGATTTGTTCTTCATTCTGTTTTGACGTCACGTTGGTGAAGCGATGGAATAAACGATCAGGAGTCTGTTTGTTGTGTTTCATTTTGAAATTAGCAGATTGCCTGACTTCCTGTTTGGGTCGTTCTATTCTGTCCAGCTCGACGCGTGCCCGCAGCGAGCTCCGTTGAAAATAGACTCGCAGCGTATTTGAAACGGAGCAGAGCGTAGCGGCGCTGCTGGGACGCTCCGGAGACCGACTAGAGTGGACGCAAACGGCGCTGACGGACCGCAGCGAGCACGGACGATGTGGAAACTGGCAGTGAGAGCGTTCACCTTGGATTATTCCTCTTTGTCGTATCGTAAGTGCTCCAAAAGAAAAGCGGGACGGACAGCCGAACACGAAGGCAGCGCCTCAAAGAGAAAACGTCTGAATAAAATAGAAAGCAAACATTATTTTACATTTGGACAAAAAGTTTCACCAAACACAGGCCGGGTAAAAAAAAATCATAAAAACACATTATTTAAACTTCTTCTTCTTCTGGGTTGTTCTGCGGGTTTTGGTCGGGGAACGTGCAGCTTCAGTATTTTGGCACTTTGGTGTAATCCTCTGTGTGGATGTTTCTGCACAGACACATCGACAGGATCATCCCCAGCAGCTGAAACACACACACACACACACACACACACACACACACACACACACACACACACACACACACACACACACACACACACACACACACACACACACACACACACACACACACACGTTAAATGTATTTATGTAAAATCAGGACAGTACTCATTCAAAATGTAAATATGTAAATATGTCAGACTGTAATCTGAAGGCCCTGACAAAGGTGCATTTGAACACACCGAAAAGACTACAGCTGACGGCCCAAGCACCACGTACGTTCTGAGCATGCGGGAGAGGAAATAACCCTCCATGCCAGCAGGGGGTGGTAGTCTGTAATCGTCATTCCAAAAAGGGGAAACAGGAAGAGGACGAGGACGAAACATTTTCACACCGCTTTCGTTCAACACTCCATGTGATTGGTGCAGACAGACGGGGTGAATAGACGCTCCAGTTAGGGACGCTCCAGTTAGGGCCCCCCCCCCCCCCCCGTCCAAAAGGTCTGGACACGCCCCCTGAGGTACTGCAGCCTGTAGTAAAGTCTTACAATAAGAAGTTCATGCTGGACGGTCTTGGTGGTTATGTATTTACTAATGTGGTCCTCAAACTGCTCTTCATCTTTGCCTGGCCCTCTTTGTGGGTGTAATTACCCAAAGAGACCACATGAGGGCGCCATCGTGTCAGTGCTCGACATAAAGTCAAAGTTTGTTTTGAAGAAATAAAGAGTGTGGGCCGTCGGTGGCGTAGTGGTTAGTGTGCACGCTCCATGTACAGAGGCTGTTGTCCTCCAATACGACCTGTGGCTCCTTTCCCTCATGTCAGCCCCCTCCCTCCCTCTATCTATCTCTCTCCCTCTCTCTCTCTTTAAAGTCAGGGTTGGTAATTTCCTCCAGATCCACTTCTTAAGATTTTAGTTGAGTTTAGTAGGTCCTGACAGAAATTAATAACTCATGTTCTCTGAAAAATGAACAAAGAAAATCATCTGTAGCAGTTTCTAAGTCTGTAAAAACTTTGACCAATGTCTGCCACGAGGTACCAATCTGATGAACCAATCAGGCGCCTCCCTGATCATTCTCTAACCCTTACGCGCTCTAGCCCACACTCAAAGCATGAGCTCCCCTGATTAAATATTCCGTCATAGAAACACGTTATGATGATTGAGAAGCTCAAAGAGTGTGAACGAGTGAGTGAGCAGCTGTACCTCAATGAGAGCGACTCCGAGGCAGATCCCGAGGACGACCCCGATGTTTGTGAGCAGCCAGCTCTCCACGCTGTCAGCACAGCCCTACACACACACACACACACACACACACACACACACACACACACACACACACACACACACACACACACACACACACACACACACACACACACACACACACACACACACACACACACACACACACACACACACACACACACACACACACACACACACACACACACACACACACACACACACACACACACACACACACACACACACACACACACACACACACACACACACACACACACACACACACAGAGGTTAACACAGCTGCACTAAACAGAGAGTGTGCATCTAATAAAACAGGAGTGTGTTTTTTTACCGTGCTGTAGACGGGCCAGTCGGGCGTCTGAGCCTCGCAGAATCCGCTCTCGGAGAAGTTACCGGAGGACACGGAGACGTTCTGACAGGAGCATGGAAACAAGAGGCGGGAACTGTTCACGATCACCATGTTCCCGTTCCAATCGCTACCACCGCTCCACCCACAGCACTCCATCTACAGAGGGGGCGAGAGAGAGAGACAGAGACAGAGAGAGAGAGGGGAGAGAGAGAGAGAAACAGAGAGAGAGAGAGAGAGAGAGGGAGAGACAGAGAGAGAGAGAGGGAGAGAAAGAGGGAGGGAGAGAGAGGGAGAGAGAGGGAGAGAGAGAGAGACAGAGAGAGAGAGAGAGAGACAGAGAGAGAGAGAGGCAGAGAGAGAGAGGGAGAGAGAGAGGGAGAGAGAGAGAGAGGGAGAGAAAGAGGGAGGGAGAGAGAGAGGGAGAGAGTGAGACAGAGAGAGAGGGAGAGAGAGAGAGGGAGGGCGAGAGAGAGTGTGTGAGTGTTGAGCGTTTTCACAACAGGTGAGTCTTGTGAGTAATCTTGCAGGTCAGATACTATTCGTTTGGTGAGATCTCATGTTTGATGTTTCCTTGTTTCACACGGATCTTTTTGGCGCTGGGTTTCACTCACCTTCCTCTGGATGAAGTCCCAGGCCTGCTCCGTGGTTGAGTTGTTCCCGGGGTAATCATCCAAAACCTTGGTGACGACCTTTGACATCTCCCCGTGGAGCTGGAAGAAAACAAATAAGAGTTCATGAATTAGATCTCATGTTATTTTGTCCCTTCAGGCTCTCTGTAGATAGTCGTCCTCAGTGTCTCCCTGTAGTCTCAGTGATGTAAAAGAAGGACACTGCTGCATCTTTGAATGTCTCATTTCACTTTAACAAACTTTTCACTTTAAGCTGTTTTTTATTGGTTTTTGTAACGAGTTCATTTTCCCTGGTTAAGTTAATGTCGTTACATTCGATCTGCTGGAAGTTCCTTATCGGCTTTCAAAATAAAAGTTTTTTTTATACAAACAAGAAGTAAATAAAATTTAAAGGTCACATATTCACCTTTTCCTCTTCAGACACAGCTCATTTACATATTTAAAGGTACAGACACAGAAACAGCCTGTTCTGAGCAGGGCTGAAATAGAGGGGTTTATAGTCATGATCAAATACAGGATCAGAGTGGATTTAGAACAAGAAACTTCACACATGTTTTGAGGAGCTCTGAGACTTATTTAAACTGTTTGAAGAGGAGGAGAATATGTGACCTTAAATGTTCTGTATCGATTGGTTTTTCTTTCCTTTTCTAATAGTCGTTGTGCAACACATTCATATCTGCAGCTCAGAGGAGATGCAGACAGAAGAATGCAGTCAGTCTGGATCCTGAGACGTGAACAGAATCCCGTCTGCTGATAAACACGTCGTCATGAACTTCTCCTCGTCTGAGAGCTTAAAAACACAACTGCCTTCCTGATGCGGGTCTGTAACCCACCACAAGAGGGCGCTGCAGTACCAACCGCTGCCACTTTGATGCCGGCACGTTGGCGTCATGTCGGAGTCATGCCGTTATTAATGAAGGCTACAATCATCTTTTATTCACAGTGTGTTGTTTTTCTGATGCACGTGCTCGTCTTCTTGACGGCGTGTTGTGAATCATCCTGGGTGTGACCTCGACCAATCAGAGGACAGAGGTGTGTCAGTAACAGGTGTGCTGCACATGTTCACATTCCTTTAATCAGAATCACCCATTAGTCACAAGACCAGCAGGCAGGAGGATGAACTCCCATGATGCACCTGTGCGGCATGCACGCTGTGAGGGGAGGAACAGGAAGTGACATCACTCACCACGTCCTTCTGGAAGTAGATGAGGGCGCCGGCTGCGATCTGAGCGATGAGGATGAGGACGAGGCAGGTGAAGTACTGAGGAAGGACACAAAGAGAGGAAACATGTTCACAGAGCCGAATCACACCTGATCTCACCTGACCTCACCTGATCACACCTGATCACACCTGATCACATCTGATCTCACCTGATCACACCTGAACTCATCTGATCACACCTGAACTCACCTGATCACACCTGATCTCACCTGAACTCATCTGATCTCACCTGACCTCACCTGAACTCATCTGATCACACCTGATCTCACCTGACCTCACCTGAACTCATCTGATCACACCTGAACTCATCTGAACTCACCTGATCACATCTGAACTCACCTGATCACACCTGAACTCATCTGATCACACCTGACCTCACCTGATCACACCTGAACTCTCCTGAACTCAGCTGACCTCAGAGTAATTGCTTATAAACCCTAACAGGTTTTAATTTGATTATTTTCACACACTGGAGTTTATTTCTACCTGATGGCACTCACCGTCCTGCTGACACAAACACACCTGGATTCATCACTTACTGCACGCATCCCTGACACTGACATCTTCTGAAGGAGTCACAAACACACACACACACACACACGCACACAAACACGCACGCGCACACGCACACGCGCACAAACACACGCGCACACAAACACACACACGCACACACACACACACACACACACACACACACACACACACACACACGCACACAAACACACACACACACACACACACACACACACACGCACACAAACACACACACACACACACACGCACACGCACACACAAACACACACAAACACGCACACACACACACACTCACCAGGCCGAGCAGACAGCGGATCTCATAAATGGCTCCCAAACAGCCGAGGAAGCTCATGAGCATGGAGAACGCTCCGACCCCGATCAGGATGTAGCACGCCACCTTCACAGCTGTGGAGTTATCTGAGGGGAGACGACGGAGAGGAGAAATCAGACACACACAAAACACGTCATCACACGTTTATTCTGCAGGACATCAACCTACAGAACATTTCAACAGAGAGCACGAGCTGATTTTACTCCCCCAAAAAAACACCTCCATTCTTTTTAACAGTGAGGAAGAAGTGCCTTTGACCTGCATTCTTCTAACGTCCAGCAGGGGGCAGTAACCTAAAGTCTGACTGATGAAATGTTCCTACTTCTCAGTTTACTTATTCCCTCAGGAAACATTTTCCTAAATTACTTTATGTTCTCAATCTCTAGTTTGAAGTCTTCTTCAACACAGCAGGATGTTCATTTAGTAAAAGATGGTCCCAATTAGAGTCAAAGAGGCAAGAAAATGGGGAGGAGGTAGGGGCGGGGCTACCTGTTTCCTTAATGTCTGATCATATAGTAAGGTCACTTTATCATTTCAGTCTCTACACATCTCACTGATTGGACCTTTAAAGAATGACAGAAATTAGAAGCAAATGTCAGTCTGCAGAATTCCTCTGTGATCAGGGTCCAACGTAACGCAGGAAGCTGTAATAAGCTGCAGACACACTTTAATCTCGGGTCTGGTTCAGGGTTAAATTCGTCTCTGTGTGGAAAGAGAACGACTCATCTAAAACTGAGATCAGATTTCATTTGATTCATGACATCCAGTCTCCAAAAATAAACATAAATCTGCTCTTCATTGAGAACGAGCAGCCTGCTGGAAGAAACGCGTCAGTGTGTCGATGTCCGCCAACGCTTCAAAAACTGAACCCGCTCTCCTCAAACATAATGAGTCCTCAAGGCATCATGGGATATCCCCGAGGGATCAGTGAACCAGGACACACAGCTCGAAAACAAGACAAGGAAAACGAAGAGAGTTATTGATGGAAAATTAGGGAAGAAGGGCAGGTAATTAAAACCTGCCTCTGTGTGTGTGTGTGTGTGTGTGTGTGTGTGTGTGTGTGTGTGTGTGTCATTACTGCAGTGGCCCTGAAGGTGAAACACTTTTTTTTTAAGTTAAACACAAAAACATCACGCTAACGCAAAAACATCACGCTAACGCAAAAACATCAGGCTAACACAAAAACATCACGCTAACACAAAAACTTTACGCTAATACAAAAACATCACGCTAACACAAAAACTTTATGCTAACACAAAAACATCAGGCTAAAACAAAAACTTTATGCTAACACAAAAACATCACGCTAATACAAAAACATCACGCTAATGCAATAACATCAG
The DNA here is from genome assembly GCF_963584025.1 of Labrus mixtus. NCBI lineage: Eukaryota > Metazoa > Chordata > Actinopteri > Labriformes > Labridae > Labrus > Labrus mixtus. The sequence goes on along the minus strand of NC_083612.1, from coordinate 5,801,930 downwards.
GCTAAAACAAAAACTTTATGTTAACACAAAAACATCATGCTAACGCAAAAACATCACGCTAATACAAAAACATCAGGCTAAAACAAAAACTTTAAGCTAACGCAAAAACATCACGCTAACGCAAAAACTTTACGCCAATACAAAAACATCAGGCTAAAACAAAAACTTTAAGCTAACGCAAAAACATCACGCTAACGCAAAAACTTTACGCTAATACAAATACATCACGCTAACACAAAAACATCAGGCTTACACAAAAAATTATGCTAACACAAAAACTTTACGCTAATACAAAAACATCAGGCTAACACAAAAACTTCGCAAACGCAAAAACATTTAGTCAAAAAAAGATTATTTCACAAAATTGTAAATAATTCGTACATCACTTAAAGGGTAACTAAACTCCATATTTTCAGTTGTAGTGCTCGACCCTGGAATTTAAAAAAATGCATTTAGAATGTATCAACTTGGAGAGGGAGGGGGGTGGGGGGGCTATGTACACACATACACTTGACTCCCCACAGTTTGCCGAGTCGGGTGACGAGGCTTTTATAGGTTTGGTGACGTAGGCATTCACTCCACACAGCCGTTAGAATTTTTCAAACTGAAGGGCAGACACTATGCACATTTATAACACAATATTTCAAATTTCAATACTTTGTACTCAAATGTGGAGATTGGGACTCGGATTGATCCATAACACTACTTAATACTCAAATACAGAGGAGAGTTGAACAAAGTGGTTTTAGGGTTTAGTTACTCTTTAAATAAATGAATGAAACTTGTGTCTCGTATCCAAGTTTAAAATTGTAATATCATGACGACTCTACTTTGAGGTTTGTTTACAACCCGTCAGTCGGTCTGAGTCAAACCAGACGAACACTTTAATGTTTATCAGATACGAGACGATACCAGAGCAGAAAGCAGCGCTCTCTCTCTTTCAGCAGCTGATTTCATCGCTCACACACATCATTGATTCACCTCAGAGATCATCTACTGCAGCCCATAACAACACACACACACACACACACACACACACACACACACACACACACACACACACACACACACACACACACACACACACACACACACACACACACACACACACACACACACACACACACACACACACACACACACACACACACACACACACACACACACACACACACACACACACACTGTTTATAAAATGTTCCATTGAGCATCAATACTTCTCATTTATGCTCACACACAAAGCTAATCTGTCCACCGTTAGCTTGACCCACAGCGCCGCGTCGTTACTGCTGTATGACGCACTCCTGACATCGACCATGTCCCGCTCACACCATCGCTCTGACCGCTGTGTGTGTGTGTGTGTGTGTGTGTGTGTGTGTGTGGTGATGAGTAAGGCGGTGAGCGCACTGGGCTGATGTGATGCATGTTGATGCTGGACGGAGCAGAAAGAGGCCAGTGTGTGAGGGAGGACACCTGCAGGGAGGGACAAATGTCCTCAGTGACACACACACACACACACACACACACACACAGACACACACACACACACACACAGACACACACACACACACACACACACACACTGTGAACACTTGTTGAGTCGTCTCTGAGCCGCTCTGTCTCGCTGCTCGTCTCCTTTTATTCTCTGATGATAAACTCAGACTGTCACTGATTCAGACGGAAAACTTCACACAGTCTGACGGACATTTTCTTTATTTCTATCAGTGAGAGGAGCCGTTACTAACGGATCCTTTGAATGCCTTCTTTAAGCTGCCTACGCACCAGACGATTTTCAATCTTAACTCATTTAAGTATGAAGACCACAGACCTCAGGACAGTTTCAAACAAATCCTCACTGATCGTTGGCTCTTTGTGCTCGAGTGTTTCATTTGTTCCTTTTCTTTATGAAGTTTAACGCTGAATTCACAAACTCTGGTGATCTTTGTCGGATAGTTCGTTTGTTTTTTGGGGATGTGAACGCTCAAACAAACTCTGGTGCGGACCAATAAAAACCGAGCTCTTGTCCGCTTGAAAACGGGGCGGGGGGGGGGGGGGGGGGGGGGGGGGGGGTCTTGATTCGCTTCCAAGTGCAGCAGAGATCGGTTCACTGTAGGCGAGAACGTGTTCTGAACCAAACAATGCAGTGCATTGTGGGTCGTCTGAAGACGATATCAAGTAGGTTTGACGAGCGTGGCTAACGTTAGCATTGCTAACAGCACCAGCCTTCGGTCCCTGCAGGTTAACGTCAATCTGTGCTAAATGTTTTATAGTTTTAAAAACTGAAAAAACGCGCCGCACTACAGGACGCCATTCTTCCACTGTCCTGTTGTGTACTGTGGGGTCATAGTTCAGCTTTAGGCCGGAATGGCAGCAGCTACTGACCGGACAAACAGCCCCAACTAGTGGCGGAAGGCTACGTTGGGGCGGCAGTAGCTCAGTCTGTAGGGACTTGGGTTGGGAATCAGAAATCAGGAATCAGAGGGTTGCCGGCACAGACCAAGTCCAGAAATTGGCCTGGTAGCTGGAGAGGTGCCAGTCCACTTCCTGAGCACTGCCGAGGTGCCCTTGAGCAAGGCACCAAACCCCAATAACTGCTCTGGAGCGCCCGCTGTGTGCAGCCCCCCCCCTCACTCTGAGACCTCTCCATTAGTACATGTCCACATGGATCCTGTTTGTGCGTGTGTGTGTTCATGTTCATTAGACAGAGTGTAAAGTTGAATTTCCCCTCGCGGGATTAATAAAGGATAAAATAAAAAGATTACACGACATCTGACGGGCTCTGGTGCTCTTGACGTTCAGTGTGAAAGAAAAGAGAACTGGAGCTGCAGTTTGTGATCTTTAACTCCTTTCTCCCGTGACGACGTGATGATGAAGAAAGAAACAGAGGAAGGAAAAGAGGATAACAGAGTCAGAGAGATTTATGAGAGGCTCTTAGTTTAAACTGAAACCAGACAGAAGGAGGAAGTCTGCAGGACACCTGTGTTCATGGGACGAGTCCGTCAGCCTTTAATAACGACACGGCTGCGTGCTTGAGACTCGTCTTCATCCGGTCACTAAGCGTCCGATAACTGAGCTGTGACACAGATAACCTAAGAATCTAAACACACTACATACAGACAGACAGCAGCACAAAGACGGACGGACAGGATTTATATATCGAGCTCTGCAGACGCACAAATCCACAGAAAGTTCATCAACGTGCTCTGAGGTCACAGATGAGGGATGAATCTGGTTTAATCATCACAAATGAATCAAAGAGGGAGTCTCACATCCGGTCTCTGTGTCTCTCTGCTGCTCCGCTCTGCGACACAGCACGTCAGGAGGAGCTGCGTGTAAACTACCTCTGTTTGTTTTTTATTAGCTTTAGCCAGTTTACGTTAGCATTCCTTCAGAGGTCATCGTGCACAAGGCTTGTAAAGAAAGCAAAATGACCCAGGACGGATTCAAACGTCTACATTAGAGGATCATTTATAACATGCTAGCTGAGAGAGGTTTGTGAGGTTCAAACTTATGAAACTAACTTGAAGATGGACGAGGACAGAGACGACTTTTTGGCGTCAGATGGATTTATTGATTTATTTGTATCAAATCTGAGACAGAACTCGAGTTAGACGACTTCCTGCAGCCGCTAAAGCTGCTAAACACAAGACAACGATGACACCGCTAACGATACAGGCTAACGTCTTATCTGCCTCCGTCTCCGTCCTCTCTCTCTCAGCCGTCGTATCAAACAGTACAGAGACGGGCTAACTGGCTGCTTTGTGAACTAGCGCCGTAAAGACGTACGCACTTCTCACCAGACGACCTCGACACGCTGACAAAGTTATATAGTGCTGAAAAGAGGCGAGCAGGGCGCTCTGTGGACACGAGAGAGACGCCATTCTCCCTGTTGGAGGTTATTGTCCTATTAGATCGACAGTTTGAAGGAGGAGGAGTTACAGCCTCTAACAGCTCACACAGACTTCTGGTTACGTCTTAGAAAGAAAAAAGTAAGTCTCCATTTTTAATCAAAACAAGTTCAGGGACAGATTTCTTTGTGCACGAGGTTTCAGAAAGTAAAATCCTCTGTTTGTATTCTCTTCTTATACTCGGGTTTATTACTGCAGAGCGGCCATGGCATCTCGTCTCCCTCAGCCAACAACATTCTTTTATAGTTTGTCATTTTTAAACATCTCTGATGGAAATAAATCTTAGTTCCAGGTGCCGCCTGTTTCTACTTCTTACACACACACACACACACACTCACACACACTCACACACACTCACACACACTCACACACACACTCACACACTGCCTGCAGTCAGACCGTGGCCTGTTTTAAGTTTGCAATCACGGCTCCATTTGTTTCGTCCTACATGAGCTCTACAAGTGGATTACAGTCATCAGAACGCTGAGATCCAGTGTGCAGAGCTGCTCCCAACATTTTCATACTGAAGTCACAGTTACACCTCGTCTGTCAGTAACAAACGGATCAAAAGAATCGGGTCATAAATAATTCTCAGAGTGATTCAGTCGTCAACCTCAGCAGAAAAGAAAGAAGTGAAACGGAAACTTACTGAGAACGACGATGAAGCTCTGATTGTCCAGGAGGAGCCACAGTCCGAAACCCATGATGAGAGCTCCACACAGCTGCAAAACACACACACACACACACACACACACACACACACACAGGTCAGATGCTGTAAAGGTGTGTGTGGGAATCAGCACAAACAGGAACAGACGTTTGTAGAAGGAGCTACAAAACATTTAGACTCAGTTTGTTTTTATAAGTTTGGAGGTGAGAGGGTTGTGCTGTTGTATCCTTTAGGAGATTTGTTCATGTAAATATCAGACTAATAATCTGTCTCTCTGGTGAGCTTTATTGGACTAACAGACCGTCGAACAAGACTGAGCTCCACTTTAGCAACAGTCTGTGAGATCCAAACCTGGACGGTTGTGTACGGAGTCAAGGCATTTTTTTTCTTAGTGAACATGTCGGGCTGTCTTGTTTGTTCAAAATACTGACTGAAAATGTGCAGTGTTTCCCCTACCATTATATTGGGGGGGGGGGCCCGCCCCCAATATAATGCCCCCCCAACGCTGTAAACCTAGGGGAAACACTGATGTGCGAATAGAAATGATTAAATATCTACATTTTTCCTGTGTGAAAGCAAATCACTGCCTCTCAGGTGAAGCCCCCTGCTGGTTTGTGGTGGGAAAACTGTTTTTTTCTAGTTCAGTTTCCTGCCAAAGTAAAAGTAAAGCTCCTCTGGTAGAGCAGGAAGAGATCGGTGAAAACTATAACTGGGTGAATGTGTGAGAGTTTGAAGAGGAAACAAGAGCGAAAGTCCAAACCACAGCTCGCTCAAACAGAACAAACAGTACTTGTCAGGTTTTCATGTAAATCTGTGTAAACATGTTTAATTTACATAATTAGATTAAGTCATTGAACTGTGGAAGCTTCAATATTTAAATATTTAAGAGGAGCAGCGATGCTAAGCCTTTGTGCCACGTCTCTGACTGAATAAGAATCTGAGTTCAGCTCCTCTCTAGAGTCGATGCTCACTCAGGTCACCATGTGGTGGACTCTGAAGCTTCAGTGTTTATCCAGCTCTGCATCAGTCTGTAAACCTTTCTGTGTTCTAACCTCTCTCCATTTTTCAAAAGCATCTCCAATATTGATCCTAGTTTGAGCACGTTTCTGCTCGTGGAGCTTATTAGAAACATGCAGAGGCTTTTTAGGTCGAGTACAATCACTTCTATCTGAACCACTTCTCTTGCCCGCTTCCATCGCTGCAACACCTGATGGTTTGACGACTCAGGAGACTACGAGAAAATCTGAGCAGATAATCGATTCATGTCGGGATTGTCGAGAAGGAACCTCCAATAACTTCCTGAAAACTGTTGTTGTGGTTTCTCTTTGACGTACGTTTGGTTCTTAGAAGTGAAGGAATTCAAACCCACACGTTTTCTGCTTAAAACCTCGGATCAGAGAGAGAGAGAGAGGAAACCAGAGAGAGAGCGAGATAGTATCTGCATGTTTAAATAGGTCACAAACTCTTCATCTGTTCTGTGATTAAGACTCAGAGAGAGAGAGAGAGAGACAGAGAGAGAGAGAGAGACAGAGAGGGGGAGAGAGAGAGGTAGAGAGAGAGAGAGAGAGAGAGAGAGACAGAGAGGGAGAGAGAGAGAGAGAGAGAGACAGAGAGGGAGAGAGAGAGAGAGAGACAGAGAGGGAGAGACAGAGAGGTAGAGAGAGAGAGAGAGAGAGAGAGAGACAGAGAGGGAGAGAGAGAGAGAGAGAGAGACAGAGAGGGAGAGAGAGAGAGAGAGACAGACAGACAGAGAGAGAGAGAGAGAGACAGAGAGAGAGAGAGAGAGAGAGTGAAGGGCTTTAAACCGTCCACTTCAATCCAAACACATCAGTCGGTCATCTCAGATTTATTTTAAATGATTCTCCTTTGACCCAACTAATAAAATATTCCCCGTAGTTCTGCCGCCTACAGATCGTGTCTTTTACCCACATCCTCTCTGCTCCGTGAGAGACGGGACGGCGTGCATCGCTTTTCTTCTCAGCGCTCAAACGCATCATGCAAACGCTCTGAGCGCACAGTCAGCGCTTTTCTGCCTGCAGAAAATAAAATGCTGGGTGGACATGTGGCCTTAAGCTGAAAGTACTTAACTTCCTGTGTGCTTTTATTTTGAAATAGGGCCGCGCTCGTCACTGTCACTTCCCCCTCCCTGCGTCGACTCCTCGTGTTTTCAGCGGAACATTTTAGCGCCTGGAGCTGCTGCTGATGCCGAGACACGATTCCTTAACATCGCTTGAAGTCGTCTTTGTAACGAATGCCTTAATTCAATATGAAGCACACGGAGCGACTCAGGCAAGCAGAGGTTAACACTCGTAACCTAGCAACAGTATGCAGCGGTGAGAAGCGCTCTGAAACCGAGGTCGTGGGCGCTGCACGCACAGACAGCGTGGTCATAGTGCACAGGCTGGAAGACGTTTAAAAGTGAGATATGTAACACGGCCGGGCGTTCAAACGGGTCGTTCACTTTAAAGATTCATTTTTTTTATACTCACGAAGAAGATGAGGTTGAAGAGAAACAGGAAGTACTTGGTGGCGGTCAAACAGCCTTTCCCCATGATGCCGATCTGTAAACAAGAAACACGAGGTCGTTAATAATGCAGAGCAGGACGCCGCAGCAGAGCGCCTTCATGTTAATGAGTTTGATGATGGAGTGGAGGCTGATGAACGTCGGAGGATTATCGGGGTCATGATCTGAGGGGGGGGGGGGGGGGGGGGGGGGGGGGGGGGCTCAATCCTCCAGGATTACACACAAAACACCACAACACATCACACCCTCAATCTGTGAGCACAGAGAGATCACACGCTCAGAAATAAGATGTCATGATACCAGATTATTATCAATAACATTATCTTTTAGATTTAAGTCTAATCAGACACACAGGTGCTGACAGGAAGTGACCAGAGGTGCTGACAGGAAGTGACCAGAGGCCGAGCACAGCATCAACAGCTGTTCTTGAGAGTTCTAATCAGCATCAAAACCATCCTAAATATTACCGTCATCATCATGAAGGTCGTATGTTTTCATGAAGAGCTGGGTCTTTAGTTTTTTCTTAAAGGTGCAGAGGGATCGGGGGGGCGACGGAGGACAAGCGTCACACTAGGCCCAGTTGTCCTGTACCATGCTTAAGCATGATTATACCCCCCCCCCCTCCCTCCTCATTCCCCCGCTGGCCTGCACTCACACTGCTCCAGGACCTCCGCACAGTAATGGCCTCTTACTGTCCAATAAATCGATGTGAATGTGGGTGAAAAATGGCGGCGTGGCTCGATTCTTCCTCCTGGCGGTGTGAACTGTAGCGTGGGTTCTGTGCTCGTGATTCACACCAATATTTTTCCATCATCAGTTTTAAAAATGGGTTACTGTTACAGAGCGGCCTGTGCCAGTTTACACGGAGGACGGGGGGGGGGGTGTCATGTTGCCTCTGCAGCTTGACTTTATTCTTGTCTCTTCTTTGGTTTGTCTTTAAAAATAAATATATAACAAGTGGTCGTGGTTAAAAGTGAAAGTGCCACAGAGCCTCTCGGTGCTGCAGCTGCCGAGCGGATTAATCTCGTCTGTGTCAGGAATGCACGTCTTGTTTTCTATTCCAGGCCGACGTCGTGGCATTCTGCACATTTTTTTTTTTTTATTGTTCTTCAAATAAAACCACAGGAGAGAAACAGACGCTGCAGAGTCACACCCTCAGAATCCTTCACGTGCAGAAATGTGAAACAACGAGAACACAGAGAGAAAGAAGCGTTCTGATTCCATCCTGCAGAACATGACAAAGAGCCGTCACCAAACCAGACGATATCGCTACCCGTTTGTTACTACGCCTGCACAGGGTCTACATTGCACAAAAACATTCATTTCTCTCCTGCATAACTTTCTCAACAAGTCGATGCTGTTGTTGTTTGACACTTAAAGATGGAGTCAGCAGCTTGTTCCTTCAAAATAAAATGCAGACTTCTCCTAAAGTGAAGCTGCTCCATCGTCCCTTCTGGGCCTCCGTACATGTGTGGTGGTGACTGTGTCTGCAGAGACTCTGTCCTCTGACTGGATTTTACTGTTCTGCTTTGTTCTGGTTGACTCGGGACGTTTCTTGGTGGGGAGCTGGTGTGTTTCCTCCAGCCAATGAGAGGGCAGCAGGTGAGTTTAGGAGTTAAAACAAAGGTCACTATATCGACCGCCGTGTGTTCCACTGATGCAGACCGCACATTTCATACACACACACACACACACACACACCTCACAGCCTCGCACCGTCTGACAACGAGGAGCTTGTCTTCACGCTGAGGTCGTCCTGAATCTACACTACCCACGGAACCGTGTTGGTATATTTCACTGCTGTTGATCATTCAGAGGTCCGAGGTCGCATCGAGGTATGGAAGATTTTGACGACCTTAACGTCTGAACGCTGCAGGTACAAGAGACGGATGTCACATGTCAGCAGGAGGTTGGCGAGCAACCCCACACAGATGTTAGAAACATTTAGATCCTTTTAAACATCTGCTGGAGTTTGTGACAGGAAATCAAAGTTTGAACACACACACACACACACACACACACACACACACACACACACACACACACACACACACACACACACACACACACACACACACACACACACACACACACACACACACACACACACACACACACACACACACACACACACACACACACAGAGACAGACACACACACAGAGACAGAGACAGACACACACACACAGAGACAGACACACACACACACACACACACACACACACACACACACACACACAGAGAGAGACAGAGACAGACACACACAAACACACACACACACACACACACAGAGACAGACACACACACACACACACACACACAGAGACAGACACACACACACACACACACACACACACACACACACACAGACACACACACACACACACACACACACAGAGACAGAGACAGACACACACACACACACAGAGACAGACACACACACACACACACACAGAGACAGACAGACACACACACACACACACACACACAGACAGAGACAGAGACACACACACACACACACACACACACAGAGAGACAGAGACAGACACACACACACACACACACACACACACACAGAGACAGACACAGACACACACACACACACACAGAAGCGTAAGAGTCTCCACATCATCTCCCTCAGCGTCTCTCTTGAGGAAGAAAAAACAAACGCACCCGTCCACTCCTCCATCTGAAGAGTCTGCTTGTACCAGGCACAACAACACAACACACACTGCAGCTACACACACAACACACACTGCAGCTACACACACACACACACACACACACACACACACACACCACACACTGCAGCTACACACACAACACACAGGTTTCTGTTTGACTCAGTGCAGAGGAAATGCCGCTGACTCAGACGTGGAGGAGTGTCCGACCTCCAACAGGTGACATAAAAAAACAGGTGTTTTTAATCTACAGTGATTCTTTGTTATCACACTCACACACACACACACACACACACACACACACACACACACACACACACACACACACACACACACACACACACACACACACACACACACACACACACACACACACACACACACACACACACACACACACACACACACACACACACACACACACACACACACACACACACACACACACACACACACACACACACACACACACACACACACACAGCATTCTCAGAGCGCAGCACGGAGCAGCGCCGCCGGACAGCTGGAGTCACGAGACAAAAGAGTTCCTGCTGTAATTATAGACGCGAGCTGATAGCATGTATGTGGTATCAAACCGTATAAAACCTTAATAAACACACAGACGGTCATTGAGTGTTTTATTCTGAAAATACACCGGATGTTTTATTGTTGTTTCGGCGACTTCCTGTCCCGCTCGATCGGCTCGGTGCGCCGTCATCTCGTCTGCAGAAAACAAGCCGGTCAGGACGAGAGTGGGCAGAAACAACAAACTCTGTTGTTTCCTCGCTCGCTCTCGTTTTCATAAACATGGCCTATTTATAAATGTGTGATTTGAATTTCAGATCAGGCCGCAGACGAACAGAGCGAGTGTTTATCTGACACTCGTCTTCATGTTCAGAGCTTCTAACTTCACGTTCCTCACAGACTGATGATCTTTACGTCTATTGGAGGGGCAACAGGAAGCTTTTCTGTCTCAAAACTACAAAAATCATGTATCAGACGAACATCAGAGAGTACGAGAGAGAGGAGGAAACAACGTCAGAGAGTGTAAACAAACAACAAGTCTGATCAGACACACAGGTGCTGACAGGAAGTGACTAGAGGCAGAGCACAGGTGCTGACAGGAAGTGACTAGAGGCAGAGCACAGGTGCTGACAGGAAGTGACTAGAGGCAGAGCACAGGTGCTGACAGGAAGTGACCAACATTGATAGTTAGATAGTTCTTGAGATTTCTAATCAGCATCAAAACCATCTTTAAATGTTCATCAGTATCATGAAGGTCGTAGGTGTTCACAAAGCGCTGGGTCTTTAGCTTTTCCTTAAAGGCGCTCACATCCTGTTATCTACATAGCGGCGAGGTGTAAACATACAAACACATCAACGTTTGTGTGGACGCACGATGAGGTGGGGTTGTTACTCCGAGTGACCCTAAACAACAAAGACAACATTAAGAGTAAATGTCGACTGAGAGTGAGCAGCTTAAGCAGAACTCTGGAAACCGCCATTGTAGTTGTAGTCCATCTACTCACTCAGGGATATCGACTGGAAGCGTAACGAGCACGTTCGGAAAGTCTCCGTTTTTAGAGGAATTTCTTATGTTCAGTTTAGAACAACAACAGAACAGGGCCTGAGTTTATAATTCTGTTAATGTGACAACAACCACACCTCCTAAATCAAACATCTCCTCCTCTTCCTCCTCCTCCTCCTCCTCCTCTTCCTCCTCCTCTTCCTCCTCTTCCTCCTCCTCCTCCTCCTCCTCCTCTTCCTCCTCCTCCTTCCTCCTCCTCCTCTTCCTCCTCCTCTTCCTCTTCCTCCTCCTCCTCCGCCTCTTCCTCCTCCTCCTCCTCCTCCTCCTCCTCCAAACTGAACAAAAGCAGCTTTCAGGTTTGGTTTTTTCTGTCTGACAACAAAAGGTGAAACTGGACTCACAGCTCCGCTCCGTCCTCACGTTTCCTCCGAACAATAACAACAAGGAGCGGACGTTTGAAAGTCGAGCTTTTCTCACCGTCACGCTTTGTTTCAGAGACACCCGACCCCCGGTGACGGATCAGACCGACACCTCGCAGAGCAGCAGGAAGACAGAAATACTACACACACTAAAACTGTTTTACATATTTCTTATTTTTAAAGGAGAGAGAGAGAGAGAAAGAGAGATAGAGAAAGAGAGGGGGAGAGAGAGGGAGAGAGAAAGAGAGAGAGAGAGAAAAAGAGAGGGGGAGAGAGAAAGAGAGGGGGAGAGAGAGAGAAAGAGAGGGGGAGAGAGAGAGAGAAAGAGAGGGGGAGAGAGAAAGAGAGAGAGAGAGAGAAAGAGAGGGGGAGAGAGAAAGATAGGGGGAGAGAGAGAGAGAAAGAGAGAGAGGGAGAGAAAGAGAGGGGGAGAGAGAAAGATAGGGGGAGAGAGAGAGAGAAAGAGAGAGAGGGAGAGAGAGGGAGCAATAGAGAGACAGAGAGAAAGAGAGCGCGATAGAGAGGGAGAGAGAGAGAGAGAGAGAGAGGGGGGGGGGAGAGAAAGAGAGGGAGAGAGCGATAGAGAGAGAGAAATAGTGGGGGAGGGAGAGAGCGATAGAGAGAGAGGGAGGGAGAGCGAGAGAGGGAGGGAGAGAGAGTGGGGGAGAGAGAGAGAGAGAAAGAGAGAGAAGGAGAGAGAGAGAGAAAGAAAGAGAAGGAGAGAGAGAGAGAGAGAGTAATAGAGAGAGAGAGAGCAATAGAGAGAGAGGGGGAGAGAGCGATAGAGAGGGAGAGGGAGAGAGAAAGAGAGGGGGAGAGAGCGAGAGGGAGAGAGCGAGAGAGGGGGAGAGAGAGGGAGAGAGAGAGCAATAGAGAGAGAATGAGAGAGAGGGAGAGAGAGAGAGAGGGAGAGAGCGAGAGAGGGGGAGAGAGAGAGAGAGGGAGAAAGAGAGGGAGAGAGAGGGAGGGAGAGAGCGATAGAGAGAGAGGGAGGGAGAGAGAGTGGGAGAGAGAGAGAGAGAGGGAGAGAGAGTGGGGGAGGGAGAGAGAGTGGGGGAGAGAGAGGGGGGGAGAGAGAGTGGGGGAGAGAGAGAGGGGGGAGAGAGAGAGAGGGAGAGAGAGAGGGGAGAGAGAGAGAGGGAGAGAGAGTGGGGGAGAGAGAGAGGGGGGGTGAGAGAGAGAGAGAGAGAGGGAGGGAGAGAGAGTGGGGGAGAGAAAGAGAGAGAGAAGGAGAGAGAGAGAGGGAGGGAGAGAGTGGGGGGAACGACCCATGGGACAGGAGCCACATGACAGACTCGTACCCAGGCCGCCCGCTCGGAGCACCACATCCTCTATACACGGAGAGAATACCTGCACTAACTGCAGGTGTCAGGCTGAGGATTGTGGGTAGAAGGTCACTGGCAGGTCATTGAACCCCGCCCACCCGTCGTTAGTCAACGTTTGACCAGCACAGTGGATAGACCAGTTCAGGCCTCCAGACGTCTCTATTCCCAGTGAAAGGAGTAAAGCTGTGCAGGTTTCCATGACGACGCTGCAGCAGTGGGAGGGGTGGGGGAGACAATAGAGTCGCTCTAATCTCCTGCTTGTTTAGAGTCAGACTCTGCTGCTCGATGCCGAACCCGAGGGGGGAACTAGAAGCTGTGTGTTTTTAAACTCGACAGTTCTGCTTTTTCCCGTGACGCGTGAACGCATCACAAAGAAAACACCAAATTTTCTGATTGTTGCCAAGTGAGGTTCAAACAGAAACTTCTTCTTTCAGGAGAGCGGCCATGACTCGAGATCTTTGATATGATACCTGTTTGTTACCATGGCAACCACAACGGAAGTCCTACACACCTGATATCGGGTCATTTCCTGCAGACAAACCTCGTGCACACGGTCTGAATGACACATTTACACCTACATTTCAGTATGTAACCATAGCGACTGTTTTCCAACAAACATCCGTCAGTTTAAGCGTTCACCACGGATCAGCGAGAGGAAAGATCAGGATGTGATCCGTGTGATCAGGATGGTGTCTGCGTGACGTTTTGATTGGCCGAGCAGCTGGAGTGGTTCAGATTCTGTTATCCGTGATCTTCCTTCAGGGTCATTCCAGTGAACAGGGTGAACAGGTTACACGCGGCGGAGAGGGCGAGCCTCTGCTGGGTGTAACGTCTTTAACCCTTTGAGGACAGACTCCAGATCACTTCTCCTTCTTCTTCACGTCACCAACTGTGATTCTAATCCCTGACAGGAAGTTACTGTTGCCTGATGGTCTCTGTTTGGTTAGCCTTAAGAAACTGATCAGAGTTGAATTTTTTACAGAATTAACCACAAAAGTTTCAGAACTCCCAGTCTCAAATACGCGGCGACTTTGTTTTCAGTGGAGCTCGCTGCGAGCATGCATCAACCCGCTCAGAAAAGAACGACCCGGACAGGTAGTCAGACGAGGAAACGCACAGAGCATTTGGTCAATTTCAAAATAAAACACAATATAAAGACTCCTGATCGTATATATTCCATCACGCCATCAACATGACGTCGAAACAGGAGACTATCCCTTTAAGACAGGAAAACAGTTATTGTTTTTCAAAGGAAACAATTTAAAGCACCGAGGGATGGAAGTGTGCCAAACTGAAAGCTACAGGTCCTTCCTCTGACAAAGGAGTCGATCATAGTTTGAGATTTAAGGGAGGCATCTTGGCCAATCAGATTTCAAGGGGAGCCCCATGCTGCACCCAGACGCCACACGCCCCTGCTGGGAGTGACTACCATCTTTTCAGGGCTTCCAGCGTTTACAGTCTGACTGAAAACTGAAACGAGCTGAAGCTGAGAGAAGACATCTCTCCCCCCCCCCCCCCCTCTCTCTCTCTCTCTCTCTGTCATTCAAAAAACAGATTGTGTTAAAAAAGTCTCGAGGTAATGAACATGTGGCAACCTTTTCTCTGAACGCAGCCGAACCAGTGAGAGCCGCTGCAGGTGAAAACAGTCTCACTTCCTGTCTGAGGGCTCGCGGCGCTCCAGCTGTGACTCCACAGAGTACAGAGACGTAAAGCGCACAGGTTGTGTTCCTGCTGCATGGAAAGGTAATTAAGGTCACTGTGCAGGAGAAGAAACTGATTTACAGCCTCGCATGACGAGGAGCAGACCCGAGCTCGGAGGGGGGGGGTTTAGGGGGCTGCTGAAATATTGACAGAGCTCCGATGCCACCATGCAAACACTGACCCACATTCCCATCTGTGGCACGGAGGAATCGGGGCCATGGCTCAGTCGATGGCCCTGCAGAGAACAACGCGCACGCTCTGGTACAAATCTGATCATTATGGACAGTGGCGTGCAAAGACTTTTTGAAGGGCAGGGAAGAAGAAGAAAAGAAAAGAAAAGAAAAAAGGGCACATACAGAGCGTTCTCGCCACTGAAGAGGGCACTAAGTTCCACTTGTTTATATGTTATACAAATGGCACATTAGATTAAAACAGACTACTCAAGTTAGTTTGTAGTTAGGATCAGAATCCACGAGAACTTTGTAGATTCAACGTTGGACTGTGAAGAACACACAGAGACATGGACGTATGAAGGGGGGTCATTTTCAATTTAGTAGATGCCATTTCCTGTATTCTTTTTAACACCATATTAGCACCAGATAACCCAAACTGGTTCTTGTGAGATATAGTTCTGGCTCAATATAGATCAAAAAAGGGCCCAACATAAAAGTCATCGCAACAGTAAAGTTTCTTCTGTTTTCTTGGTCCTGATAGTCTTCTAGAGTTTAGTGTGTTTTCTCCACCCAATGTGTGATAAAAACACACATTTAAAATATTTATTTGACAAAAGAAATAAACTATGATGAAGCATGGACATAAGTGCTGCCCCATTGCTGCAGGGACGAATCAAGTCTCAAATCTTTGACCTCAAGTTTCAAGTCAACCAGGAGGACAGTTTATCATGTTTTAACCAGCCATGGGGGCAGTTTAGTGTGTTTTGGCTCCCAGGAGGGCACTTTAGCGCGCGTTTTTCAACAATTGGGCCACGACCCTGTGCACACCACTGATTATGGATCTTCGTGATGTTTCGGGCGAGCGCCAGCCGCTGAGGACGGATCGCCGCGGGCTGCAGTTTAGGGTCATAACAGTTCGTCGACACACAGAGGACACCGTGCCGGTGAGAGTTCAGTGACGCTTTCAACACCATGATACTAAACGGTTCCATAGTTTGGAACTTTTTGGTGTTGTGTGTTTTACAACGATAACATCTAATCGATGTGTTCGATGAGACAGAAGAGCGTTCCCTTCAGTCTATGACATGATGACCTGGTCTTACTACAAGGCGGGTAAACTCGAGCACAGCAAAGACGGTGAAAGACTATAAAACTGTAGATTTACACCTGAGAGAGTTTTTAACTGTGCACACAACGGGGTACGGTTTAAAGGAAGAATGTGCGACTTTTTGATCCAGTAGATGGCGCCCTTGAGCTCCAGCATTAAACCAAAACAAACTGCCGTTAGGCCACACCTCCTCCCACCTCGGGACTCGAGCTTCTCCCTCATTGTAGACAGTCATGACTCAGAGACACATTTACACAGGACAGACTTGATTTATGATTTATTTATGTGTGTCGCACATTCTTCACTCCTTTGATGTGGCGTCCTCATTTTTGATTTTCAAACTCTTCACCACTAAACGAGAGGAGCAGCTTATGGAGAGCGGCCTTCCTTTGTGTAAATCTGAATCATCACCAGGCTCGTTGAAGGGTCTTAAATTGGGATGGGCGCCTGTCATGGAGTTTTATGGTGTGTGTGAATTAAAAACAAGAAAGCAGTCGAGGTGTGTCGATGACACAGTGTGATGGTGGAGGCTGGACGTCGGGCGGTGGTAGTGCCCGATCACATCGCTGTAGGTTGGGGGAGCTCCGTCCACTGGAGGCCTCCTTTACTCGGGAACTTCTTACCCCCCTCTTTCCCCTTTAGTCGTCATCGCAGCGGCCGTGGGTTTGAATCTGACCTCGTCCCCTCTCTCTCCTCCCAGTGTTTCCCGTCTCTCTTCAAAGAGAGCAAACTCCTAAACATTGAGAACATCTCCGTGACCCGACACCACCTGTTCCATGATTGATGCGATCAATCCTTCCAATAAAACAGAATGAAACCCTTTAACCCCCGAAGATCAACGCAGCTCCACGTGATCTGGTAACAAACCAATCAGCACGTTGATTACATCAGGACTGAGAGTCATCCTGAAGCGTCACATAAAGATCCTCTGACAGCCCGAGAGTCTAAAGGACGACTGAGCGGAGAGTCCAGGTGTCGCAGGGTGGCGACCTCCCTGACGCCCAGTCCTCCACCACCATCATCATCATCATCATCATCGGACTGCGTCGTCCCCACAACCGCCGCCGTCCTCGTTCACGCGCGGCGGGCTCCGACCTCCGCGACATTCCGCTTTGATGTTTGTACAAACTGAGCTTTTGTTCGTGCAAAGGTTTCAATTATTCTGGCGGGGAATCATGGGAGTGATCCTCTCTGCTACTCCTCTCCCCCAACCGCCGATGAAAACGACCTCAGAGTTGACCGTAGTCATGACGACCGGGCGAAACCAACCTGAGGAAGCGAGTCCGTTCGAGGACACCTCGGCAGTACTCGGGAAGCCACCGTGCATCTATCAAGCAGCCAGACCTCACATCCAGACGTTGGTCCGCACCAGGACTTGAAACCGGCGACCCTCCAGTGCCCAACCACACCTAGTGTTTAAAATGGGTACTGCAGTCCAGATTCAAAACATTGCAGAGAGCTGTCTCCCCCAACTTCTTCAACATAAACATGAGAAAGTTTGACCTCTAACAATCAGAAGAATGAAATGGGGGGGGGGGGGGGGTGTTGAACTAGTCCCAGCCTTAAGAAGAAGCAGAGAAACCTGTTCACACCCTCCTGGGAATCAAACTCACCTTTCACTTTTAGAAACTTTTATGAGCGTGACAAAGTTTCAAATGTGACTTTAAAGAACAGAGTGAGACAATAAGTGAACCCGGTGTTTAGTTTATAATCCAGATTATGGCACAAAGTCCACAGAGCTCCGGACCTTCAGTTTCAGTTTGCACCAAACCTCCTGCAGAAAACGGAGGATTTGACCCGCAGCAGGAGGAGAGGGGGACTCTGAGTTTCAGGTGAAATATGAAAAGTTTTGATGCGAAGTTGATGTTCAATGTGTCTCTCTCTCTCTCTGTCTGTCTCTCTCTCTCTCTCTCTCTCTGTCTGTCTCTCTCTCTCTGTCTGTCTCTCTCTCTCTCGGTCACACACTCCGGAGTCTGACTGCCAGTTAAACACATAAATCATCCACAGGCGCCACATCATCATCACGCAGCTCCTCTCAGCAACAATCCAACAATCTGCCCTAAAACATGTTTTAATCTCGATCAAACCGATTCATCGAATAACCGATCGATGATCACCAAGCAGCCTCGCGCCTCGTGTTCAGACAGCACGAACCAGAAGAAGAAAAACTCAGAGCCAGGGTTAAAAAGTTTCACAACAAGCAGGTAAAGGAGGGGAAACTTACGTGAGTGGTTTTTTTTGTTCAGGCGCGGAGCTGCGGAGAAGTGGCGTGGAGAGCTGTGCGGATCCTGCGTGTGTGCGGGGCTGTGCGGGAGAGCGGACTGACTGACCTCCTGCTCGACTGAGACAAAGCAGCAGAAACAGTTCACACACACACACACACACACACACACACACACACACACACACACACACACACACACACACACACAGACTCGTGTGTCCCACCATGTGGCAGATATGAGTATTAACCCGTCAGATTGCCTCCTTTAACCCCTAAATCCCCGCACAGCACGCGCACAGCACGCGCACAGCCCCGGATTAAACGCACCGTGCAGCAGAAACTAAGAAGTCAAGAAAACTGTGACGTCACCACAAACAAGAGAGAGATGTTTTATTGTTTAGTGCAGACATTCACCTGACAGCTTAAAACCAGGGTTTAATTGGAGCTTGTACGGAAGCCCGAAGAGGACAAACATCCAAACATTTTATTTAACTTTTGCACATTTTCAATCTAACTACATCTCAACTCTTTCATCGTGTTGTCTTGTCTGAGTTCGTTTTAGATCAAGACGAGAGGAAACAAACATCCAAACATTTTGTTTTAACTTTTGAAAATGTCTCAATCGGGGCGCTGGTGGCTCAGTGGTTAGTGCGTGCGCCCCCATGTATGGATTCAAGATTCAAGATTTGTATTTGTCACATGCTCATACAGATGTGCAGTGAAATGTAAGGACTGTTCCACAAGGCCATACAATAACACTCAAATTACTAATACACATATATACAGTAAAATAGAATATAATGTAAAATTAAAAAAAAAAAAAAATTTGAATATATAAAATATAGAATAATGTAAACAGTGTAAAGTGTCAATGTGTAAAGTGTCCAGGGTGTCAAAGTGCAATGTGCAGATTGGAATGTGTGGTGTGTGTGCATCATGTAATCACAGTTCTGTTTATGTTTTTAACTGAGAAGAGTGGAGTTAACAGTCCGGACAGCCTGAGGAAAGAAGCTCTTCCTGAGTCTTTCTGTGTTCGCCTTGATGGAGGCTGTAGTCTGGACAGGCCCAGGTTCAAATCCCACCTGTGGCTCCTTTCCTGCATGTCATTCCCCACTCTCTCTCTCTCTCTCTCCACTGTCCTGTCTCTCCATTAAAGGCACAAAAAGCCCAAAAATAAATCTTTAAAAAGATATTATGAAAAATTTCTCGATTTCACGACTGTTTTTTTTTTCACTGTCTCAGAATATCAACGTTTTCCCGTCACTCATCGCCTCCTCACTTTAGTGATCAATCATTTTGTGTTATCACGTTAAAACCAGCGAGATATTCTCTCTCTCTCTCTTTTGTGGCAGCTTTTGGTTAAAAGTGACACTGAAGATTTGAAGTTTTCATGTTGTTCGACTCCATTGATCATTAAAATAACAGAGGTTGTTTAGAACATGTTGGCGTGTTTTGACGACTTCCCTCTGGGCACGTGGAAACCCTTCAGACGAGATAAAGAGTTCAGTGTTGGAGCCGTTTGTCTCTGAGGCTCCATGATAACAGCATTCATATTTTTATTGTGACTGTCCTGCTTCAGGCTGGGGGGGGGTAGGAGGAGGGGGAGGGGGTGGTGAGGTCAGCGTCAGTCTGAGGAGTACAATGCTCCTCCACACACACACACACACACACGGTCAGCTCAGTGTGTGACGATCGTGAGTCTGTAAATGGAGGGATTCTGCAGCTCGGTACGGTCGTGATCATGCACACTCACACAGCGGGGCGAGCGAGTGTGACGCTGCAGGAGTGAGCGAGGCGAGGGACTGAACGAGCACTTTCTGTGACTTCAGCTGGTTGAATGAGAGCCGAGTGACGCTCACACACACACACACACATCTCTCTGTGTCTGCGGTTACGTCACAGCTCAGTCCACTCTTTGCTTTATTTCTTCACCACAGAAAGATGTCAGAGGTCACGTCAGGGTCAGGAGACAAACTCAGATCCTTCACTGTAACCACTGTGGGTGGGTTGTCCAGGGAACCTGAGGGCTGTGCCTGAATCCTCAGGAAGACGTCCTGAGGTGGATCGTTAAACTGAATCCATTTAGATCAGGTGAGACCAGCAGGTGGATCTGTGTCCGGTTAGTCGAGAACATCAAGTGAGTCTATGCCGTTAACTGGTTAACAGAATTAGCATCGGGTTTATTTGAACAGTCAAACTCTCCTGTCGACAAGCAGCACATTTCTCACCTCAAAGTCAAATGTCCTTCAAGTTCCTGTCTTCTTCAGCAGTTTTTAAGCGTGTAATCCTCTGCTGTGAATGTTTGCGTCATGTGAGGAGACAAACCCACAGAAATAACTCACATGAAGCCAACTACAGTCGAGATTGATCCCGTTCTCCAGACCACTTTTTGAAGGTCTCCTCTTAGAATCAAAATGTTTTTACTCGATCTCAGAATTTTAAATCCTGAACGGTCTAGATCACCACTGATCATCTGTTTGTCCACATCGTCCCTGTGATTAGAAGGAAACCACCTCCTAAAAGGAATTTGTAGTTTGACCTTCCTGGTGTTACGGTCCAAGTGAGTGACACACCCCATAAACATAAGATGAGGATTGTTAAGAGATGTTTATGGTCTTGTCTTATTACTCAGAGTGATGAAGAATTGAGAGACAGCATTGTCACACATTAAAGACTTTAAAGTGTAGAAAGGATCCGCTGAGGTTTCTCTGACATGTTTAGAAAGAATCAGTGAAACACAAACCGACTTCAAACTGTTTATTGACAAAGTACAGTTTATGAGCATGATGCATCAACATGAAAAGGCACTTTGATTCACACGGAGGTAGAACAGATTTAAAGCTCCACGGTATGAAACACGTGGTTACGGTCCAGAGGCACGACGGCTCCGAGAAAGAGTGACAGCCCGCTGAAACTTTAAGGTGCTCCTTATTTAAAATGAAAAAGTCGTACCACAAAGACAAAGAACGATAAGTGCAAACATCTCTGAACGCTCGGCAGAGAAAATGATAAAAACATTTGATTAAAAAGTAGTGAAGCTTTTCCTCAGGACGGTCGAGCTTGAATAAAGTGCGAGTGAAAATCGTCCTCATTAAGAGGTCAGTTCAGGGTTTGAGCGCAGCGGCCGCCATGTTGGTGACGATGGCCGACTTGAGCTGAGGGAGGAGGCTGATCTTCATCAGTTTGCTGCTCGAGTATTTGTTCTTCACCGCCTGCACGGGAACAAAAGACAGGCCGAGTTTAACATCCAGACTGAACCATAACGTCTGAGTGTTTGTGGTCTAAACCGTCTCACCTGGAACTTCGTCTTCCCGTCGTTCACCGTCACGATGTTCTTGGCGATGTGCTGCATGACGGGCTTCAGGTGAGCCTCGTCATACGTGGAGTAATGCTGCTGCGTGGCCGACTGAGACGACACAGAAACAAACTTTAAACAAAGATTACTCTTAAAACGGTTTCTTTAACGCGTTTAGCTCCATCAGACTCACCCAGGGCACGCCGTCGAGCAGCAGCTGGGCGAGACAAAGGGCGGCGGCCGCCACCTCAGACGGTCTGTAGTGGACCATGTCGTAGTCGATGAGGGTCAGCTCCATCAGGTATTTGGCCAGCGTGTGGCGCTCTACATCAGACTGAGACATAAAGACATGCAGCACATGGATCAAAGCAAAAAATAAATATTTGACTGAAAAATTATTTTGCTTTTTATGAAATAAGTTTACGCTCGGGGAAAAATTTACATCACCAGGGCGATCTCAATCAAAACAAGAGACGACGTTGATCACCTGACTTCAGGTGATCAGGGATGTAATTGGCAAAGGAACAAAAAGCTGGATGAAGAGGAGTTCAATGGCAGTTTGTTTTTCTGTGGGAGATTTGTGCAGAAACTCACGCTGCCCACTTTGGACGCCCGTCTGAGGAAGTGCAGAGGAAGAGGACGACCGAGCTCGAAGTTCAGGCTCCTCAGAACCAGCTGCTCCATCTCCAGAATCTGAGACTTGGTGAAGGCGTTGTCCGTGATGTAGGCGAAGTCTCCCACCTCCGGAGCGTACATCTCCTCGTACTTACACGCCACCAGCATGGCGGTCACACCGGCCAGCTGCAGCTTCCTGCGAGAGACCGGCTGGACCTGCAGCACAGGAGGACCAGAGTTTCTACACGGCTCACGTTCAAAGAAACACACAGAAGTGATCATCAGTCAGGTGTTACCTGCAGGAAACGGTCCAGGACGGCCACCGTGAGGTACAGAGTCTCCTGCAGCAGCTGGAACCTGGAGTGAACCTGGACAAGCCAGTCCACCAGCAGAGCACGCATACGTTCAGTGATCTCATAACCCTGCATGTAGTTCGCCCGTACAGCCTGCTCCACCTGAGGACACGGGGAGGAAAGGTGGTCCGAGTTTAAGACACTTTGATAAAGAACTGTGGCTTTCTAAAAACACAAATATCATAAGACAGGTGTGTAGGAGAGGAACGAGGGCGAGCGCCGCCCTGCAGGGATTTAAAAATGGATGCAGGTAAGACAGAGCAGCTGATCCGGGGTTAATCACCTCCAGGACTTGCAGATACTTGTAGATATCTTTGACGTATTCCGAGCAGAGCTGGGGCTGGTCTGCGTCCAGCTCGTCCACGTCCTGCACGGTGAGCAGCGCCTCAGAGAACGCCTGACACAGCTCCGCCTCCTCCTTCATGGACACGTCAGCCGACTCCTCTGAGACTGAGGGGAGGGGGTCTGCAGGAGCCGGTACCTGGACCAGTGGAGGAACCACCTGGACCAATGTGGGTTTGACTTTCTGGGCACATGACGGTTTGGCTGATGCTTTGGCTCGTCCCGTTTTCTGAGGAGAAGAGGAAATTAAGTTTCAGAGGTGGTTTCCTGAGATTGGATGTCAGGTGGTTTGGTCAGAACGCAGCGGGCGACGATTCAGTTATCTGGAATGATCAATAGCCAAAAAAGAAAAAGAAAAAAGCTAGAACAGAACAAGGTCTGGCTCTACGGGTCCGTACAGCTCTAAACATCAGCAACCTCTCAGCTGGCGAAACATTGAGAACTACTCAAACACCTTAAATACATCAGTGCAGTCAGATAAAACTAGGGACTGACTGATATTGGATTTTTAGGGATGAAACCGAAAAAAATCCTATACAGATGTCATTTAGATTTATGAAATCTGTAGAGATAAATATAAATGTATAGAGCTGATCCCTCAAATCAAACACTTGTGGAAAATATTTATAATGAAGACAAGATGGTCACTCAGCTGGAGAGTAACTGAGCATGTCCGTACATCATTGCTCGACACTCTGCAGAGTGATGATGCTTGTTTTAATTCATATAGCGCCCTCTGCTGGTGAAAGAGAACTGCTAGTGTAATACAATGAAAATCGGTTCTCTAGTATTTTGTGTTTTTTATTTTGATAAACACTTATTTTATACTCTTTAAACAAAGACCCAACGAGGGACAGAGGTTAGAAATGTTTACTTTTGACACCATGTTAAAATAATTACATTATTGGAGGAGACTTTCCCTCAAATTAAACATTTTAGAGTCTTTTAAAAACGTGAAATCAATAAGAAATTCACGTCAATGATTTCAACTCACTCTGAACTTTCTCCTGAATGACTCCATCACTGAGATCGGCTCATTTCTTACACCTGTGTCTCATTATAAACTGACATGTCTCACAGGTGTTTATGGTTGTAAAGAAATATTAAACAGTTTTGCACAGACTAACACAAAAACATGGGTTTATTTCGCCTGTGTGTGTGCAGTGGTGTCCACACACGCGGACCACGTCAGGTAACAGGTGTTCAGGTGTGTCCTGAGCTACATTCACAGGCAGGTGATGAGTGAACCTGCAGACAGTGACGTACCTTCGTGTTGACCGCAGCTGCAGGGACGTTGGTGATCTCTCCCAGAGCGGCTCTCCTCACACCCGCTGACGGGTTTTTGGACATCTTCACCGGGTTCTCTACGGCAGAGAGCTGCTGGAAGAGAAGGACGGACCAACATGGAAACTCAAATGACGTAAAAAGCCTTTAAGGGCTTCGTGCGTGGAGGTACAAGGCTGACAGGAAGCAGAGCTAACAGCTAAACTATCTAAAATTAAAACAGAAATAAATGAACAAAAACTCACCGCAGCACGGACTTCAACTGAAGACATTTTTAAAAGTTCTCACAACGAAACAAAAACGTGAATATATCGCCACACCGCGCAGGAAATAACCGAGAAAAGACCACGAGAAGCTGAATCTCTGCGAAGCAACAACACGGGACACGAGCAGCTTTCAAATAGCGCTCTCTCGAATCTGATTGGACGCGGTCTGGGTATGACGCCTCTGATTGGCTAACGACCTGGGATTAAAAAAATGATGTGCCAGTCCAACGTCACTTCCCGCTCACGGAACGACCACGCCCCCATGTGAGTGAAAACAAGCCCCGCTAGCGGCACAGTGGTTCCCAAAGTTGAAGAAAAAATGGAATTACATTTACCGTAAACCAAGATTAAAAAGGAAAATCCTTCATAAACATTAACGAACATTAATTTAATTAATTAATTCAAACATAACCAAGTTGTAAACGTTAACCCTAATCCTTGATACCTGCTGTTAAAAACGTTTTACACAATTTATTTACAGATTTTTGGACCTTTTATCTTTATTGACAACTGAAGAGAGACAGGAAGTGTTAGGAGGAGAGAGAGTAGGATTGAACCAGACTGTAAAAATAATTGATTGATTGAACCCACATGGCCGCTTCCATAAGGACGAGAGCCTCTGAACGTGGGGCGGGTAAATGACCCCCAGACCGCCGGCGCCCCACCAGCTCTTTTCTTGACTGCCACTGTGCGGACTGGACTTTAAAATGTTCTCACACATAAACCTGACTGACTGTTGTGTCACAGAGGAAATGTCATTTAACTCATTAATGTGAGTATTTCAGCCGTGTGATTTTATGTTTATTTTTTAATCACAGGTCTCGGGGCTTCTGAACATTTTATTTGATGTGCAGAGCGGCTTTTGATTTCTGACAACACCAGGCTGCCATTTTTAAAATTAATTTCTGAAACGAGAGACGGGCATTTACCGTCGGACTGATGAGTTTGTGTTGAATGTTTGTTTTTCACATCGGGAAAAACTAGTTCCAGAGTTGGAAATGCGCATGAACGTCCGCTCAAGTCGTAACGACAACTCTGTTGAAAAAAAAAAAATTTAGTGCCCAACTTTATGTCAGTTTCATCATCAACATAGCCGGTAAAAGATGTTTTGTTACTGGCTATAAAAATATTATACTTATATTAACTTATTGCCAAACTATAATCTTTTCTTAAAAGCATCCACATTGTCTGTTTGGGGGCCTGGAGCTGATCCCAGCTGTCATTGGACGAGAGGCGGGGTTACACCCTGGACTGATCACCAGCCAATCACAGGACTGACATATAGAGACAGACATCCAGCCTCACTCACATTCACACCTACAGACAATTTAGAGTCAGCAGTTAACCTAACGAGCATGTCTTTGGACTGTGGGAGGAAGCCGGAGAACCCGGAGAGAACCCACACATGAACGAGGAGAACATGCAAACTCCACACAGAGAGACTCCTGTCAGACGGGGATTCAAACCAGGAAACCTCCTCGCTGTGAGCCGACAGCACTAACCTCTACACCACCGTGCAGCCCCACACTGAAGTCAAAAGAACAAATTCCCAACCTAGGAATATTGGACAATCTCAGGAGCACCTGAATGCAGCATAAAACAAAAGAACAAAGGTCACATATTCTGTAAAATACTATTCATGTTTCTCTAACTCTAATATGCGTCTCTAGTCTGTCTAAAAACCCCCCAATTATGAGAAAAGTCCATCCTCTCCGTCTTTTACCTGCTCCACTTTTCAGAAAATGTGTGCTCAAACAGGCCGTTTGGAGATTTTCCCTTCATGACATCACAAAGGGCAGTAACCCCTCCCCCAGGTGGGTGACACTCCCACAGCTAGGTGTTTGTTCTGCCCTCTGAGTCTGCCTTCTCACCGTAAACAATAGGACATGGAGCGAGAAAGCCCGAGTACACCCAAGCCCTTCCAGAGAGGGGGCGTGGTCAGACACAGCTCATTTACATATTTAAAGGTACAGACACAGAAACAGCCTGTTCTGAGCAGGGCTGAAATAGAGGGGTTTACAGACATGATCAAATACAGGATTAGAGTGGATTTAGAACAAGAAACTTCACACACATGTTTTGAGGAGCTCTGAGACTTATTTACACTTTTTAAAAAGGAGGAGGATATGTCGCCTTTAATTAAATTAATGACGTGAACATGGGTGGAGGTTAAAACAGGCTCAGGAAACAAGAGTCACAAAGAAACTTTATATAGTCTTCAAGTATTCAAAACTGTTAAATAAGTACAAGATGTGTTCAAATGATTTACATATGGGACAATATATGCACCGCCCATTTTAATTCTCTTTACATGTGTCCCACTACCCACGCAACACGCTAACACGTCCGCAAACTATTCACATTTGATTTTTTATTTTATTTTTTCACTTTTTGAATCAGTGGGGGGTCTGGACAGCTGTCTATGGGACAAAGAGCACAGAGACGTTACACCTGAAACAGCTTACAGTGTAGGATGGAGACGTCCGACGAGGGAGGGGACAGACCGAGCCGGGGGCAGAACGGCGATTAGCTGCTGGTGATATGAACAGTACGTATCAACACGGGGGAAGTGGGTTAAGATTCAGTCTCAGTTGATCCCTTGAACAGGTGGTTGACTTCATAAATCAAAGCTTAAATAATATACAGGAGGACTGACGCCGGGCGCAGTCTGTGATTGGGGTGGGGGTGGGGGTGGGGGTGGGGGGTGTTTGATCTGAATGTGTCAGAGAGCTCTGCGTTAAGGCACCTAATGCTGCGTGATGAACAGAAATGACAAACAGACGTGTGTGAGCACCTGTAAAGAAAAAACAAAGAGAAATGGTTTGTATGCTACAGCTGATAGAACGTGTATTCAACAGAGGTCGAACGCTGCCTCTGTCTAACAGAACAGTTCAGGTCACACAGGAGGTGAGGAAACTAAATTAGCACCGTAGAGAAAAGAAAACATGATTACAAGTTAGAATAGTTCACACTGTGATTCTCCTTCTCACACTCTAGTGTCGACCCACTTTGACATGATTCAAATACTTTAGATGAAGGTGATAACTGTGCTGTCGTGTGGAGGGAGATTACATTACTTTGATATCTGAAACAGGAAGCCTTTATGAGGGGATTGGTTTGTTTAGAAAGGTTCAAAGTCCAGAGGGGTGAATCCTGAAGCTGCCGTCAGAGACACCGAGTATCAGGAAGCTGCTCATTCCCTGTTAACTCTTTCTGCCTCCAGCTTCACAGAAAAGGAAGCGTTTAGCGTTATTTGGCGGCGCTTTGTCACCGACCGTCTCTCTGCGAGACTGAAGACGTCTCGTCTGCAGAAACATCTCTGCTGCTGCTCTGAAGGAGAGCGACACTGCATTAAGTTCTTGTGTCATTTGAATATTAATTATTTGATTCTGCCATCAAACAAACGGTCGACCTTCTTGTAAAACTCAGCGTGCCAATCATCAATTTCATAGAAATGACTTAATGATTCAGCTAATTCAAAGACAAATTAATTCATTGATCCCTGGAGACTAATCCGTGTGTCGTTGTAAACGCTGTCTAAAACACACTTTTTAGATTATTAACAGAAATAAAAACACGTGTTTCTCAAGATGCCGTGACCTCGTTGCTCTCTCGCTGTGGGGGGCGATCTGCTGAAACGTAGATCTGCACGGCTTTGTAGAGGGAGGGAAAGAGAGGGAGAGAGAGAGCGAGGGGAAGAGAGAGAAAGAGAGAGAGGGGAATGCCACGCGGGAAAGGAGCCACCGGCTGGACTTTAACCCGGGCCACCAGCTCCTGAGGACGCCAGCCTCTCTGTACATGGGGCGCGTGCACCAACCTCTAGGTCACCTTCGGCCGACAGTTTAAAGCCCTAACTACTCTGAGTTTGGAGTCGGTTACCATGGTGATCAAAATAGAGCCAGCTTCGTGACACTGAAAACTCCGACTACATCTCGCTTCCTGATACACCCCTCGATGTGCCATGTTCCCGTTACACAGCAGCTCCTCAAACGCACGCACACGCTGGTCCATTTCTGATTCTATGTCACTGAACAGTAAACTTTGTGTGCTTTGATCGGTGTAATTCTGCAGCTTAGTTTCATCCATTTATTTACAGAGCAGTGAAGAGAACTGCTGAGATTTTATTGGCTGTAAAAAAAAAAAAAGATCTGTCATGTTGTGAGTGTGTGAACACGGCAGGCAGACGAAGCACACGCCGTCGCTCTACATGCTGCAGACATGTCCGGCGGACAGCCGACAGGTCCGTTTCCTTTAAGCGACATCAGCGAGCCGTGGCTTTGGTGCGTATAAATCATAAAAAACATGATGGCACAGATTTGATCATGATTGAACTCTACAGACACACACGTGATGAACGTACACAGGAAGTTGTTTTGACAGTTGATGAGCGAGGGACACTGCTGTTATAAAGAGAACATGGCACCTGATCCTGTTATAATGCCTCTGGACCAACCACACACCATGCTGAGTTCAGCACGGTCTGTCACACACACATTACAAACTATGAGACAAAAGAAATCAACAGTTCAATAAAAACCTGCCTATGAGACAGAGGGAATAGTCACCATACTGTACACTTTCTACAATATCCATGTCCATTATGAATATAACAAGTGCATTCACTGAAGGGAGCGTTGGACCTGAAACAAACGCTCGTTTTTCACATGCTCCGGGCGATAAGAAGTGGATTGTGCTGATCAAACATCAGGGACGTGGACTGGAGGACTTTGGCTCCGAAGTGTCGTTCTCTTTTTTTATAAACTTGATTTAAATATTCGCCTGAAGTGAAAAACTGAGATTTGTTTCAGGTCAACAGCACCTTCTAGTAACGTTCATTCAGGTTCCTTTTTATTTTTCAGCAATTTTTTTGTGTTTTTAAATTACTGTACTTGTTTTACATCAACGCACGGTTGATCAGAGTCATCGTTATTTACAGGGAGCTGGAGTGATGAGCTCCACAGCTTATGCATTGAGCCGCAGTGACTGATCCTCTCTCCTCCTGGAGGAGATATCGATGTCTATCGAGTCTTTGCCCACAATGAGTCGGAGCCGCTTCGCCGGAGGGAGCGGAATGAAATCATCGTCAAACTCGTTGTCGAAGTAATCATCATCATCATCGTCGTCGTCGTCGTCGTCTCCTTCCTCATCCTCATCCTCATCCTCATCCTCGTCCTCGTCATCATCGTCCTCCTCAGACGAGGGCTCCGGCAGGACCTTTTGGGTCCGATGTCCCCCATTCCTGGCCTCCAGACTCTGGCTCATGTCCCCGTTAGACTGGGATATCCTGCGTGCATCGTCCTCTCTCTTCAGCTGGATCTTCAGCTTGGTCGAGTTGCTGTGCACGCCGGGGTTATAGCCATTATTCAGCTTGGCGATGTACGAGCTGCCTTTGTCCTTGTCGTGGTCCTTGCTGAACTTGATGCTGATTTTGCTGGAAGAGGCCGAGTTGACGGCGGAGGCTGAGAGGTTAGAGGAGCCGATGGAGTCGCTGGCGTCGTTGGTCTTGCTGCTGCTGCTGTCCCTCCGCCGGCGGAGCGTCAGTTTGGGGATTCCCGTGCTGTTCTCCAGGATCAGCTGAGCGTCGTATCGTGTGATGCGACGTTTCTTCTTCCCCTTGTCCTGCGACCTGCAGCTGCTCTTACCTTTGTCCCTGCGTAGGGATTTGCTGCCGTTGGCGACCCCGTTGTAGTCCCTGTGTCTGTCGGCAAAGCCTAGCAGAACATTCCCACAGTCTGAAAAGTTTGGGGCATGCCCAGCAGCCATCGGCATGAAAGGCTCGACGTACGAGTCCTCACATTTAATCGTCCTCTCTGCCCCGGGCCGTGTCAGACGTTTTCGCCTGCACGAGCCTCTCTGGGCATAGCCAGAGTCTAGCGCCGGCTGCTCCAGTGTGACGCCATGGTGGAGGTATTCCTCCATGTCCGCCGGCTCTGTTTTTATGACCACACCACCAGGGACCG
Organism: Labrus mixtus; assembly: GCF_963584025.1. NCBI lineage: Eukaryota > Metazoa > Chordata > Actinopteri > Labriformes > Labridae > Labrus > Labrus mixtus. Next base: position 5,771,555 of record NC_083612.1, on the reverse strand, counting down.
GGCTCAGGCCATCCATGGCACTGGGCTCCAGTTTGACGCCCCCTGCTGTTTCCTGGGCTTTAATGAGGGTCCGTGTGGACCTGCGAGTTCTGTAGGTGGAGCAGTGGCTGCTCTGCACGTGGGACAGATTTCCGTTTTCCTTTGCAGCGTGCCGGGTGAGGCAGCCCCGCTGCACCAGCTCCTGTCCGTCCCTCTCCTTCTTCACGGTGACACTTTTACACAGCGACACCTTTGAGTCCCTGAGACCCAGCTGAAGAGTCTCCCCTTTGGCCAAGGCCTTAGGCTCCGCCCCCCGCCTGCGACTCCGCAACTGGACTTTACTTAGTGAAGGCTTGGATTGGGATTTGAGTCTCTTTGGTACCCTGTTATTGTGAACTCGACCTTGTTTGGAACATGAGGTAGTTAGGGCTCTGTTCAAAGTCTGTCTGGATTGAGTCCTGTTTTTATACTTCAGGCCAGAGGACGAGGAGGATGAAGATCTTTTTCTGGCAGCTGCTTGGAAACAAGAACAAAATGATTATTAGAATTCAAATGGACAGAGAGCTGCTATCCAGTATGACACATCAGATCAGGTTTATTGTGTTTCCCAGTTCCAGTCTGGGGTCTGAGCCTCAGCCAGTAACGCTGACTCTTACATTGATGTGTTTTTGGCATTTCCTGAGAGTCTACGTCCGTGTGGGAGCCGACAGAGTGACTGTCCGAGCTCGGGTTTCCCTCGCCGAGCTTCTTCAGCCTGTTGAGACGTTTGTCTGTCTCACGTAACCCGTACTTGCTGTTGATCACCGGCACTTCCACCGGCAGCCCAGCTTTGGATTTGAAAGCCCCGGTGCCCCGTCTGCACATCGAGAAAAAACAAGATGAAGGAATAAAACACGAGTGAAAGGTCGCCTGCCGTCATTTGGTTTAACCTTGGAGCAGAAAACACTGCTTCTCTTCCTGGTATGACTCGTGTGTTGATTTTTTCTGAACTGATGGATTCAAACAAAGATCACCTTTAAGATATTCTGTGAGCTTGAACTCTTCTAAAGATTTTTTGTTGTTGCTGAACTTACCGTTCACACGTATAGCATTCACAAAATTCATTATTTTCCCCAAAGAATCCGTCGCCGTAGTAACAAGAGATTTCCTCTCCGGGTTCGATGTCCCTCAGGACCTTGACGCAGGCTGTGTCCCGCCCCGTCGACACAAACTACACAGAAAAACAACAAAGGCATGTTTTCAAAGTGACACCAGCTGATCAGGTTGTGTTTCTTTTTCATGACATCTTTTTAAAGAGGAGCCCACCTTGCAGTTTGGCCGACAATCTGAAAAGGAAGAGAAAAGACGAGAGGTTAGCGCCTCCATGTTTTACTGAATCACACATATTTTCAGATGTTTCAAAAGATAACACGTCCTCAGACTCAGAGAGAGTGATACCGTGATTGATGAACGCAGCCGGCCCCAGCCACAGCTGAGCACAGTTCTTGCGTGTTGAGTACATGACGCTGAAGTCGTTCTCGCCGTGCCGCAGTAGCATGTTCTCCTCGCTCTCCGACAGCTCTGCGATGCAGCCCACCAGGTACTCGATCTTATCATTTCTTTTCCTGGGAAACAACATCAAGTAGAAGATTTTAAATACATGGCATACAGTCCTATCAGAATTTAAATGTGGAGGCGTGTCCTCACCATTCTTTGGTTGCCACGATTTTGGCGCCGTTTTGCTCCGATGAATAGCGATTACACGGGAGAATCTCAAAGCCGCTGTCAGTGGCAAACATCCGCAGATACACAAACACCTGTGCAGAAATGACAGTCAGTCATCGTTTCTTTGTTCAGCTATGGGAGACGATCAGTGTAGATCTTCTAAATCTTTCTTACATGCTGTTTGAAGAGCTTCTCTTGAGCTTTCGTCTTGTGGAGAAAAAGATTTCGCGCCCAGTCTCCGGACGTCAGAGCTCGAAAAGCTTTGTCCAAGTTGTCGTGTTTCTTGAAGCGCTCGATCACCTCCTTCAGCTCCTCTTGTCTTCCCTTGACAGGTCGAAATCTGCCCACACACAACAAACAAAGCATAACTTTCAGTAAGGAGATGACATCATCTGCTCATGGTTAGGAAGGTTTCTAGTGAGTACAAAGAGGCGCCAGAAGCTCGTCTGAGATGAACCTCACCTGGTGTTCATCTTGTGAGTCTGAAAGCCGAGGTACGGGTCCAGGATGAGACTGGTTGTCAGGTCATCGTTCTCACAAAGCTCCTTGGCAGTCATTCCTGAGGAGGGCACATAGCGCCTCTCTGCCTCCAAATTGGCTGCACTGAACCCTGCAGAAGCCAAACACACGCTGATGATCTGGTTTCTGACAAGACGAGTATTCACTTTTGATAACACAAACATGTTGGACTTACTGCGGCTACATCTGCGGTTTCGGTTTCGAGAGTGACGCAGAGACGATCGCTGAGGATGCTGAGAGCGGGTCTGGCTCTGGCTCACAGGCTGCTCGCTGGTCAACTTGTTGCCGGGTCGTCTGCCATTTAATACCATGTTCTTGGATTCGCCCAGCCACTTCATAACCACAAGCCCCCTGGTCCAGTTGCATTTAGTCTCCGAGATGAAGAAACACTCTCGAGTGGGGAAGACTGGGGTGTAGAGTTTGAAACCTGGAGGCAGAGCAGAAACACACAAACAGATACGATTAAAGCACAGACACACTGAGGTGGAAATGTGCAGGTGGATGTGTTGACAGCTCAAAGACAACAAACAAACAGATTTTAGGAACCAACACGATGAATCCACGACGTACCACAGGACAAGAACCAAAATGCTGTGCTTTCAATCAGGAGTAATCTTTAGAGCTTTAACCTGTTCTAGTGTTGTAGAACTCAAAATCGGTCCTGGTCTCAAGACTGTTTCTTTGAAGGTCTCGGTCTCAGACTGGGTGGACTCTGGAGTTTAAATCACGACCAGTCAAGACCACCACTGAGAGGATATTTTAACATCATCACCCTGATTAGAATGAGTGTGGTCTTGACTACAACCCTATCCTGTTCACACTTTAAACTCATTAACTTCCAGGTTGCGATTAGAGGTGTGCGGCTCTAAACAGGAATCTGGATGCACCAACATGTCTTGAAGAGTCACTGGGATTTACATGATGGAGGGTTTCAACCACCATAACTAGAGCTAGAAGTTACTTCCTGGTTTGAGCTCTGCGAAGGCAAAAAAATGAACACAACAAAAACATCACAGCGGGGTAAAAAGTAGGAATTGTAGAGCAGGAAAAAATGAGCAAACACTGCTACTCAATGTCAACCTAAAATAATTCAAATCAAAGTCTCACGTGACTGAAATGACCCCCATGAAGGCCACAACTTGACAAGCATCAGAGTGGTAAAGATAAACGCACAGTATGTAAATTCGGCCACCAGGGGGCTCTCAATCAAAACAATAACAAAAGAGAGCGTCGAGGCTGGTGTGGAATCATGGTAGTGATTCTCTCTGCTTTGCTTAGGGTTTGTTTAGATTTTTTTAAGGTATAATTCTAATAAAATTCGACATATTATACCTTTAAAAATAAACTAAAAACCTACTATTTTAATTTGGATTAATTTTATAACCTTGGTCAACTTTTTAAAAATGTGTTTATACATTAGGTTTGCTTTAAATTGATTTATTCTTTCATATAATACTTCTTACTGTGTTAACTTCTATTTTATGTTTCAATTATTTTATTACAGTCTTTCCAGTTTTATTCTTTTAGTATTTATCTATTGCTGTCAGTTTCTGCTTGCTTTAAATATGAAAGGTGCTTTATAAATAAAGTGGAGCATTGAGTGTAAAATGGTCCTATAGCGCCACTTAGTGGTGACTCCACATATTGCACTGGCTCTCTGTCAAGTACCTCAGCAGCGTCTCTGCGGCCACTAATACACATATCAACTAAAGCATTGTAAATATAAAGAACATATGACATGAAGACGTCAGAGCATGTTCACAGCTCTTTAATAAAACCCAGATGTTTTATTACATCATCTCCTGAAACGTCAGTTTTTCATGCGTCGCGAGCAGCATCCCCTCATTTAAAATAGATGCATCAAACATTTCGCATTTGTAGCTCCGAAGCTAACGTTAGCCCAACTAAAACACGCCATGCCACGCTACGGGAATGAGGAGAAGCTGTGGAAACCCGGAAGGCCACACCGAAAACTCAGGCCGAGAAAGTATCCCGAGTTATCAGTAACAGCTCGCATTGTTTGCTAACAGCCGGTGTTACGCCGAGAAATGCATCCCTGCTGAGGAGAGCATGCACCCCGCGGAAGTGTTAGAAAACGGTATAAATCTGATTTCTGGGGCAAATATGTGATGACGAAGTATGAAAAGTTAGTACTTTAAGTGGCTTTATTATTTTGTAGACTCGGTAGAAGACGCATTTTTATTAGCCTGCGTAAATATTAGCTGCTAACAGTGTTTGACTCTAAAGTGTAAATGTAAGGGTGGATGCGCAGTACGTCAGTGTAGTATTTTATGGGTGGATGCAAAATACGACAGTGTAGAAATGGTGTCTGCCATATTTTGCATTGTCCTGCGAGGTGCATGCGCTTCTCGACAGGGATGCATTTCTCAGCATAACACCGGCTCTGTGCAGCTCATTAGCACGAAGCTAACACAGAGAGATGCTGCATTAAACGCCGGTTACCAACCCGAATATTACAACCCCCTTTAATCGATTAACCGAACAACAAACACACCGAATATCACAGGATATAAGCAGTCTATTCAACAACACTACAGAATATCCAGTGTTCACCTTCAGTGTGAATGTGAAGCTACATTTAAACTTCAGGTACTTTTATCAATAACACGTGTTTAAAACCATCTTATCTCTTATAACTGGACGACTTTAGAAGCTTTATCATTTTAACCATGAGACAAATGTGTTTAAGATGAATTAATCTATCAGGAACTGCAAGAAAACTCCTGGACACCGACTAATATGTACAAGAATACATCTTTATGAGATCAAAATTAAATAGTAAAACCATGTAGGCCTACGACAAATCCAGTTTAAACATCAACACCTAATACAGTATCTCAAATAACATAAATAGCACAAAAACAAACAACAACAACAGGGGAGGATACAAGTCAAAATGTCCAAATACAACAGCTTATCATCTGTGTGGTTCAGATGTACAATAAGGGTTAAATATGTGTTTAAATCGTGTAGTTTTTAAACTGTTAAAGGAGGCTGGAGTTTGTTTTCTTCACTTGTTCAGATTTAAGATAAGAGGAGAAAATACAGAAAGTTAGTAAAACGTCTACTTTTTGTTAGCTTTGTATTATTTCTCTAAATCCACAGAAACATGTTCAATAGTTACAACAGAAACACATCTAAATTGCACTGATGCGTTGTCAACGTATTTGTGCAATTTGTTTAAGTTTGCATCAATTTTTTTTGGTATTTAAAACAAAAGTTTTACCTAAAATCTGCAGCCGATCACTTCTGTGTTTGTAGTCCAAGTCGTTACTACTTTCATTGTTTACTTAATGTGGTGACAAAGCGAGCTGGATGCGTGTTAAATGTCCAGTCTTCAACATCAACAACGTAATTCTTCTTCGGTCTTTTCGGTTGCTAGCATCAAACTTCAGACTCCAGTAGCTGAAGCTAACTAAGCTACGTTAGCTTGACAGCAAACACAACAACAGTCGTTTAAAACGCGTCATTTCCTCATGTAATGTTCAGACAGTACAATTCAGTCACGTATGAATCAATATGTCCACCACTCGAGACGACGGTCAGCTACTCACATATAGAAATAAGTAACTTTAATGCGACCTAACCAGCCTGCAAACAACCGGAGCTAACGCGAGCTAACGGAGGCTAACAGAGGCTAGCTCAGGTTGTTTGATGTGGAAGCCATTAGTTAGCTCTACAGGCTAAATATATAAACTGTAACGGCATTAAAAGTCGAAGACGGTCCTCTTCATACGACCTAAGTCAGTCAGTAGACTTCCTAACCGGAGATGATGTTGTTTATTATAATAATGTTGTTTATTATCCGGTTAGCTAACCGTGGACGTTAAGCTGGGAGCATTCTGCCTCACGCGCTGGGAGCGATTTAAACGTCTCGATTCAAAAACGGAAACGGAACAAACACGGAGAATACTCACCGGGATGTTCTGTGAAACAGCCACGGAATAAATAAAACACAAGTCCTTATTTAAACTCATCCGAAAATTATAGTACCTCGACACCCTGAACGAAAATATCACAGGAAACACTTTTTTTTTTTTTTTTTTTTTTTTTTTTTTTTTTTTAGAAATTAACATTAAAATTCAAGATGGCGGCCTAGCACAGCGCACACAGCGAGAGGAGGAGGCGGAGTAAGGCGAATCACAGCCATCCAAGAGAAAGTAGATCCGATAAATACGCAGCCGTTCTCGCCTGTAAGGACCGGGATGAGACATATCGGCACCCCGAGAAAAACTTAAACTTCAAAAACGCTGTAGTCCACATGTCGTAGTGTTTGAAAGATAACCGTCTCCTCGTTGTGTGTCAGTAATTGTCGGATGTACACAAAAGTAGTGCTGCATAAACAAACCTCTTTACGCTTCCTAAAGCATCCAGCGGTGGGTTCTGCTCCGAACGGAACCTCAGGAGAACAAGACAGAACCAGTGAACCACGTCTTTGTGGATTTAAATATTTATTTTTTATTAATAGATACAATTTACCATAGTGTCAATAATACAAAGCATGAAACTGATGTACTGAACAGAGAGTTTAGAGCGCTTTTCTCAATATTGAGCATTTCAATAGGCCTACTTTTATTCTAATTCAGGGTTTTATTTGTGACCTCCTGAGGTTTATTCTTCAATTTACCACATGCAATGAACTCTGCTTCATGTGTTAGATGCCATGCATACAGGTGTATTGCCCTTGTCTCTGACTCTGCTTCCATGATTAATACAGAAGCATGAGATTTAAAGAAATAGCTACATAAATAGTGAAACTATAGAAAAACAGACATTATAACCTGAATACATAAAATAAAAAAATAAAATAAACCACAAACAGTAAAAAGAGGATTATAAGATGAAACACTCGCGATGCTCACAGACTTCAGTTTCAGACACTGTTTGACTTTTGTCTTCAAAACCTTGAGCTCTGTCAGTTATTACATTTCAGATGGTAACATGTTCCTCAGGTGTTTTAGAGGTGTGTTTCTCAGGTGTGTTCCAGAGGTGTGTTTGTCAGGTGTGTTCCAGATGTGTGTTCCAGATGTGTGTTTCAGAGGTGTGTTTCTCAGGTGTGTGTTTCAGAGGTGTGTTCCAGATGTGTGTTTCAGAGGTGTGTTCCAGATGTGTGTTTCAGAGGTGTGTTCCAGATGTGTGTTTCAGAGGTGTGTTCCTCAGGTGTGTTCCTCAGGTGTGTTCCTCAGGTGTGTTCCTCAGTTGTGTTTTCTTCAGGTGTGTTCCTCAGGTGTGTTCCTCAGTTGTGTTTTCTTCAGGTGTGTTCCTCAGGTGTGTTCCTCAGCTGTGACCCTCTTACTGAGAAGGACGACTGACCGCATGTCGTCCTGTTCTGCTTTCTGTTTTCACTCCCAGATGATAATAATTCTGTATGTTCCTTCAGTGACTTTCATTGGCGATCTGAAGTTTTCACAGGAATAATGCATGTGACGCAGCAGAGTGAGTGTTGCCAGACGGGGCCCTCTTAAGGAGGATTCCATACTGTCAATTCAAGCTTTGCACATTATGAACCACTGCTGTGGTTTGAAGTTTTTTGAAGGGGGGGGGGGGGGCTGCCTGTCCTGCCTCTGTTCTTCTCCATCTCCACCAATGACCTTCCTCTTGTTTTAATTTCAGATAGAGTAGTTTGGTACGCAGATGATACAACACTTTATTAACAGCAGTATCAATCCGGGAACTGTCAAGTACTTTTGATATGGAGCTACAAGCTGTTGCAAACTGGACATGGGGTTATAGGTTAGTTCTTCATTTTGATAAAACAAAGAGTATAGAATTTAGATCACATTGGAACGTAGAAGAAGTGAAACTCCTCGGTTTGATACCAGAAAGTAGAGTTTAAATCTGTCAGAGGTATGGGGAGAGGTCTGGCAGTAAGAAGGAGCTGTGGTTAGTTTTCACCACAGCTGTAGATCTGTGGAGTTATACAAACATTAGTTCTCACTCTCACTAATAAATCATTTAAGCTTGAGTGTGGCGTCAGGGGAAAGGGCCGCCATGTGAAGACGGTGATTTATGAATTAAAATAATTTGTTGAGGCGTTATGTGATGAGAGCAAACATTTCTGTATTCTCTGTTATTCAAAAAGTTTTTATGGCTTGTCTAACTTGATATCCGGAAAGTATTTTGACCTCTGCAGCCACCTGTAGACGTGTAGGTTAAGCTTAATGATGGCGTCTCTGCAGCAGTGATTGTTTCAAAGTCACAGTTTCTTATCGGAGGAAACTTTGGTATCCTGGAGCGCTGCCCAGAAACGGCCTCAGACGCCTGAACCTGGTGGGCGTAGAAACACGCCTCTCATTACATATTCCTCCTCTTCAGTGTGGATTAAAACATGTTGGCTGCATCGCCTCCTGCATGGGAGGAAGTACTGTATGTTACTATGGAAACCACCTAAACACCTTTCACCCCACACACCCTCTCCCTGTCTTCTCTGTTTGTGTTCAGGCTTTTCAATATTCATCTTCACAATATAAAAGTGACCGGTAGTCGATACCTTCCGTCTGTCCGAGCATTGTTTGTTCAAATGATGACAGATCGTCATCTCTGCACGCTGTAAACAATCAATCACATTGATGTGAGCCAGACTCGTTAACACAGACATATCTCTGCAGCATTAAAGGATAAAATAAGTTTATTCTGTGTCTTCTGAAAGAAACTAAACTGTGAGCATGAAGAAGTTCTCTATGCTGACAGGAAGTTATTGCATGTGCACCCAAGCAGCAACCTCTTTAAACATGAAGCAGATGCTGAAGTGTAAAATTCTGCAGTTCCTCGAATGTCCACTAGAGGCTGGCTGCAGAAACACAGGAAGTCACATACACACCCATTCTAAAAAGCCTGTTTTTACAGCAGAGATTAACATGTTTAATTTCAAAAAAACAAATAGGTGTGATTAGCTCATGTCTCGATGGACACACACTGTACGGGGGGTGAATGTTTTGATGACTCATCAGTTTTGATTTGATGAAGGATAAGAGTTATTCACAATAAGGAACTCTGAAAGCCACGAGGGAAACTGTTCAAACATGAAACACGGGAGGATGACGTCATGAACAAGATGGACAGTTCACAGAAACTAAACACAGAGGAGCTAATCGACCACAGGTGTGGGGAACGAGACACAGGTAAAACAAATGGGCTATGACTCCTCAAACATGCAGCTGAAATCATCTGCACCACCCAGCTGTCAGAACTTTACAGCCGTGCAGCAGAAAGAAGAGCAGCCTGCATCACATTCCTGACTTATGTTGGATCTTGGAGCTTGAGCACTGAGTGTTGGAGACGGGTCGCTGTCGTGGGTCTGATAATAAAACATGATAGCATTTTTTTTATTTTTTTTTATTTTACATATAATCCCTGAGGGAAATTCTGGTTTACACTCTGTTATTAAGAGACATGTTTCTCACACACATAGGCCTGAAATACACACTCGTGCACAAACAGGACCTGTGGACATGAATTAAACTAAACTACGCAGGGAGCGTCCCAGAGCTGTTGGGGGTTCGGTGCCTTGCTCAAGGGCACCTCGGCAGAACTCTGGAGGTGACCTGGCACCTCTCCAGCTACCAGACCAACTTCCATATTTTGGTTCTCAACAGGGTTTGAGCCGGCGACCCTCCGGTTCCCAACCCAAGTCCCTACAGACAGAAAGAAAAAAAACAAAACAGCATAAATATTTGTATAATTCTGAACAGACGGCGTCACAGCGAGAAAGTGAAGTACAGTGATGATGCTCTTTTATACAGTTTATAATATAAGTCACTTCCAACCTGAAATAACCTTTTCCTTATTAAAAATAAATACTATAATAATAATACTTTTAAATAAAGAATATGTGAGGATTTGGGATTTTTAAAGACATATTTTGTATCATTTTCTGTATTTTTTATTTTCTGTAAAGTAGCTTCAGCCACATTCAGACTGTAAATATTAACTTTATTTATTCTGTATTGTTTAATATTTTTAAACATTTCTAAACATTTTTATAAAGTATTCTAAGCAGAAAATTTAGATGACAAAATAAAAATATAACAAAATATAATCCAAAATGATCAGAAAACAACAATAAATAAACATATAATCACTTAAAATAAATACAATTAAAATATAATAAAATTGAGGGACTTTAATCAAAGTTAAATGTGGAGACTTCACAGACGGTTTTTTTTTTTTTTTAATGCTACAAATGTTCAGACAATACAGTCTTATGGTTCAATCTGTAAGGTTCGGGTTCAGTACGTCACTTCCGCTTCAGAGGTCGAAGTTGAAAATTGACGTAGTAGGGCTCGTGCTTGGACGGTTCGCGGGAAACGTCCCAAAACAAATCCGTCCACTTGGGCACGCGACCAATTGAAGAGCAGATTATCGATTAATCTACCGGCGAAACGAATCGATCTGATCAAAACTACATCTTCTTCAAACTCGGAACTTTAAACTCAAAGTCACCGCGGGATTTCAAACAGAAAACGTCCCGAGCTCAGGCTAACACAGGAGCTAATCGGTTAGCATCGTCGGCTAGCTCGTCCCCGACTGTGGAGGTAACCCTTACCCGCTGAGGACGCTCCAGTAAGCGGGGAAACATGGCAGAGAGGCCCGAAGACCTGAACCTCCCCAACGCGGTGATCACCCGGATCATCAAGGAGGCGGTGAGTGAACCAGGACCAAGTTTTAATTCCTCTGTATCTCACCTGTCTGACTACATTCAGGTGTTTCTACAGCTTCTGTGTTTTCCTGTAATAACTGATTGTCCATGCCGAGGTATTACCAGACCAGATGGGATTCATAATCCCCCCAGCAGGGTCTGGGTCTACACGGGGGTTCAGGAGGATCTTAATCAGAAGCCCAAATCTCCTTAACTGGCTTTTGATGCAAAGGAGGAGCTGGTCTTCTTAGTGTGCAGAACTCTTAAGGGCACCTTGGCAGAACTTTGTAACATAGCAATGAGTCTTCTACCTGCTGTTTGTAAAGTGTCTCGAGATAACACGTGTTATGAGTTGACGCTATACAAATAAAAATTGGTTGAACTCTAGAGGTGACCTGACCCCGCTCCAGCAACAAGACCAACTTCCATATTTTGGATCGACTCTCTGGTTCTCAATCTAAATCCTTACAGACAGAGCTACTGCCGCCACAACTTTGAAAACTTTTAGTAAATACTTTATTGTTAAATGTCCCATATATTCTCCTCCTCTTCTTCAGTTTCAATAAGTCTCAGAGCTCCTCAAAACATGTGTGTGAAGTTTCTTGTTCTAAATCCACTCTGATCCTGTATTTGAACATGTCTATAAACCCCTCTATTTCAGCCCTGCTCAGAACAGGCTGTTTCTGTGTCTGTACCTTTAAATATGTAAATGAGCTGTGTCTGACCACGCCCCCTCTCTGGAAGGGCTTTGGGTGAACTCGGGCTTTCTCGCTCCATGCCCTATTGTTTACGGTGAGAAGGCAGACTCAGAGGGCAGAACAAACACCTAGCTGTGGGAGTGTCACCCACCTGGGGGAGGGGCTACTGCCCTTTGTGATGTCATGAAGGGAATATCTCCAAACGGCCTGTTTGAGCACACATTTTCTGAAAAGTGTAGCAGGGAGAGGATGGACTTTTCTCATCATTGGGGGGTTTGTAGACAGACTAGAGACCCAGTTTAGTGTTAGAGGAACATGGTGAAGAGGATTTTACAGAAATCCTTTAAAGACCTTTAAATGAAGTAGAACAAAGATTACAGTTTCTATGTGACACAAACATTTAAAAGCGTCTTCCTGTTGTCATCTTTAAGAGTAAATGAATAAATCCGGTCTGTGTCCTGATGATGAAACGCTTCCTCTCTGCAGCGCCGACATTAACTCCTCCGCACCGTTTGTTTTTCCTCTCAGCTCCCAGATGGGGTGAACGTGTCCAAAGAAGCGCGCAGAGCCATCTCACAAGCTGCCAGTGTGTTTGTGCTGTACGCCACATCCTGGTAAGAAGCAAGAGACACTTTGTCTCCATTTTTATTCACAAAACTCTGTTTGTTCAAAGTTTATTCTTGAGTTCACACATTTCAGACACAGAGAGAACACACAGCACCGGAATCTGACATCTGATTATTCTCTGTGTCGTCACAGTGCAAACAACTTTGCCATGAAAGCGAAGAGGAAAACTCTGAACGCAGGAGACGTCCTGGCTGCGATGGAGGAGATGGAGTTTGAACGTTTCCTGGAGCCGCTCAGGGAAGCTCTGGAGGGTCAGTACGCCATGGACACTTTGATTTATCTGAACTGGTGATCCTCAGAGAGCAGGACACAGGCAAAGTTCATCTCACATCGCCTTCTATGTCACTACAAGGCACCACACTTCAGTTTGCCCACCTTCAAAATAAAAGCACCACACTTCAGTTTGTCCACCTTTAAAATAAAAGCACCACTCTTCAGTTTGTCCTCCTTCAAAATAAAAGCACCACACTTCAGTTTGTCCACCTTTAAAATAAAAGCACCACTCTTCAGTTTGTCCTCCTTCAAAATAAAAGCACCACACTTCAGTTTGTCTGCCTACAAAATAAAAGCACCACACTTCAGTTAGTCCACCTACAAAATAAAAGCACCACACTTCAGTTTGTCCACCTTCAAAATAAAAGTACCACTCTTCAGTTTGTCCACCTTCAAAATAAAAGTACCACTCTTCAGTTTGTCCACCTTCAAAATAAAAGCACCACACTTCAGTTTGTCTACCTAAAAAATAAAAGCACCACACTTCAGTTTGTCCACCTACAAAATAAAAGCACTACACTTCAGTTTGTCCACCTTCAGAATAAAAGCACCACACTTCAGTTTGTCCACCTTCAGAATAAAAGCACCATATGTTAACAAGTGAAACTGAAATTCACAGATCAGAGAAGTCAATATTTAACGGATGCAGTGTGGACAGGCAGTGTACCATGCTGTTAGGACGCGGTGTTAACCTCCAAATATTTGACCTGAAAATTGACCTAAAAGTTGTAAATGATGAAAATATGGCCGGTGTGTTCAAGTTTCTGATGATCTCAAATTGAACGTTTCTCTTCCACAGTTTACAAGAAGGGCCAGAAGGGAAAAAAGGAAGTGTCGGAGCAGAAACGAAAAGATAAAGAGAAGAAGAACGACTCGGAGAACGACAAGAGTCGGGAGGAGGAAGAGGAGGAGGAGGAGGAACGCATGGAGGAGGAGCCTGAAGCGGAGAACGAGGCGGAGGAGGAGGACGAGGAGGAAGTGGAGAACTGATGATCGATCAACTGATGAGGTCATCGCCGGCTGGGCGTGATGTATTCAGGTTCTGCTGGGTCATCATAGAGCTGCAGTGGATCAGTATGTGGATGATGAGCTCATCGGAGGAGAGGGGACTCTGATGGCGGCGCTGCAGCTGCGGTCTTCCAACAAACAAAAGCACAAAGTCAAACGACGTCAGCTCTTCCTCTTCTTCGTTTCTTTATGTCGTCTTTTTTATATTACTGCTTCACCTTCACACAGACAGTAAAACAAACTCACCGACTGATTTTAGGTAAATAATCTGATTCTTCAGTTCTCCGCTAGAGGGCGTCAGAACACAAAACGTGTTAGCAGGTTAGAGTCCCAACACAGCATCTCTTCTTGTTTCTATCACACGGAGCTGCAGACGACCTCCTGCAGAGCGACACTGTGCAGGAGTCTGCAGCTTCCAGTGATTCAAAGAAGAAGAAAGGACTCCGATAGTCGCTGCCTGGGACTTGTGATGATGTTGAACCGCAGTACATCCCTCCCCTGCAGGTCTTTCCTTCACAGTCTCAGCTTGAATTTGGATCCAGTTTGAGTTCTAACGCCCCGACAGAATCTGGAGCGGTTTAGTGAGTTTATAATAATATGTGGCGGCTCGTTGTGGAACCATTTATACTTTTGTAGAAACGTTTTTGATGTTTGAGATTTTCAATAAATATTTTGTATAAAAAGGTTTTTACTGCATCGAGTCCTGACTGACTTCAAAGAACACACACACTCAGCGGGCCATCAGCATAACCTCTGACCTCTGAGGCCCTGACACACCAAGGAGATCATCGGGGATCGGTTCTAGTTTTAGCAGTGTGTCTGGCTCCGTCGCTACCAGTCGGCATTTTTTGGGGCCGATTCAAAGTGGAATCGGCATCGGACGTCGGTGAGAGGAATCTCTCTGATTGGCTGTTGGGAGGTTTCATTTCTCTCCAGCTCTTGACTCAGGTTCAGGAAAGCCCCTTGAGCATGTCGCTGTAGTATCCATGCTTTCACCCATTAGTGCGGTTTCTCTTCTTTTCTTTTTCCACTAAAAGACCAAGGGCTGACAACGGCAGCGCCATTTTAAACTTTTTATCAGACATTATTCTCCATTAGTAGTCTACCTATAATACGAGTGGTGACCGACAGCGGTGTGAAAATGGTCTTCTCGTATCATAACAGACTACCGCCCCCTGCTGGCATGGAGAGTTAGTTCCTCCTCATGAGCAGAACGTACGTGGTGGTTGGCCGTCGGCTGTAGTCTTTGTGGTGTGTTCAAGTGCAACTTTTTGACCAAGACGTGAGGCGACGCCTCTTTGCTGTCTGTTTGGTGTGTCAGGGTCTTGGTCAAGTGTCTGAATCTTTGTTGTGGTGAGCTGGAGTGATCTGGGTTTCTTGACCTACCCTAACCCCGCTTTCTAAAGTGGATTTGGGTGATGATCAGGGGGGCGTGGCCTGATACAGACTGATTACAATCTATCACAAGTGTGCCGTTAATACGATCAGACACCAGGGGGCGCTGGAGTCCCATCGATTCATCATTAAATGTCTTTGAAGTCTCGTTTTGTCTTTGAGCAAACACTTTGAGGTATCTGAATACTAAAACTCATTACATTTAAAGAGACACACACACCAAAACGGAGCGTTCTGAGAGAGCTGGTTTATACAGGGTCACAAACCTCCTCTGGTGCTTGATTCATGTTATATTTTGACCAAAGCACAGCACAGATGTTTCATTCAGACCACAGGGGGACTGTTTGAAAAGGTGGAGAAGGGGGATGATATGTCCTCCTTAATGTGAGCTTAGAACTCGTCCACAGAAGACAGGAGAAGAGGAGGATTGGGACATCAAAGTGCAAAGATGAATAGTTTTGCACTAATTAGTCTTAGCTTATTGTTGTACTAAATTCAGAGCTCAATTAACTGAAGTTAAATTCCTTGTGTTCGAGAGCCACATTAAGTGGAAGGTTTTTAGATTTTGTCATCAGTTACATCAGAAGAGCAGCTGCCCGTTTGAAACTGATTAACATGTAGCATCTTGTTTCTCTTGTCTCCAGTTCTACTTCAGTAAACGACTGAATGAGATACTTCCGGTGTCATCTGGAGAACCACACTTTTTCACCAGGACAAAAAGATCACGTTAGACGTTTCGGGGCTTTACGTTCCGCTCATCAGCATCACATTGTCATTATTTAACCAGAAAAGAAAACTGGAGCTAAAGAACACTTACACAAGAAGTCATCTTTCAGGGTTCTCCTGCCATCATTATGGGTAATGGGTGCTCTTCTGATAGCTTTCATTAATTTTGAACAGCCTCATTTAAGTTGATTGACAAATGCCACACTACAATAACAGCTTTAGTGGCCCTAATACTCAGTAGTAAATGATACCTGCAAGAAATGTAAAAAACCTGTGAACGACTGTTTGACCTCAGCGCAGCGGACTGCAGTCTCACTCAGAAGCGAGCCAAGCATCTGACCGTCTACAGAAAACCCATCACATTAATTAAGTTAGTAAACCAGATGAGGATTCAAACATGTCTCACTGGGAGATATTTATTCTGCAGGTCACTTCACTCATAACCTCAGGGTCAGTGTGAGTCTCATTTAGCACCAATACACAAAGTTAAATTCCTTGTATGTGTAACTGTACTTGACAATAAACCGCCCCGGGGTGTCAGTCGCCATCTGATCACCACTTCAAGTAAACTACATGGTAAGAAACAAGACAAACACAAGCTGCTCTTTTTCTCAACTTTTTATTCAAAGTTTGGTCCAGTTACTCAGTGGGACACTCCACTTTGCCGCTGTTGATGTCATCGATGACATCATGAGGAGGACGACCATCGATGGTGCAGCCGACGGACTGAGCGGTGCCCAGGATCTCTTTGATGGTTCCTGATCGAGAAAGAAAGAACACAGACGGTCAGGATGATACAAGGAGGCGGTTTTATTCAGGTCTGGATTTAAGAGGTGTTAAGGCTGTGGACGTTGTTCCGATCTTTACGGCACAGAGATGTCCATGAGTTTGAGCAGCTCTGTTTCCTAAAGCCGGGTCGCTCTGAGCCTCCACTGGATTATACTCAGTCACAGGGACAGACAGGTATAGTGGCGGGAGGCTCGTTACACTTGTGAAAAGGCGTGCAAACCAGATCTTCCAAAATAAACAAATTGTGCGTTTTGTTTTCGTCACAAGATGGGATCTCACCGCCACAAAACGTCTGTCTAGTTCTATTCAAACAGGAGGCGCTAGCGTGTGAAGCACACAGATCAGTAGCCATGAGCGGGTAGATGGACTACAACAACAACGACCGACGCAGCGTTCTGTCACTCTGGGAAAGAACCCCACCACAACGCTCTGCAGGAGGGCGAGTTCTAAATGCACATGGTGTTTCATTACAAAGTCCCACTGCCAACTACTGGCCTGGCGTGGGGGTTGATCGTATTCTGGCGGTGTGGGCATGGCGGTTAATTAACCCATGACTCTAAAATGGTTCAGTTCTCAGGTCATTTGCATTTTGTGCCCGTACCGAAATGTTGGCAAGGTTATTTGTGCAGTTCAGACGTGTAGGAAATAATGAATCTCAGTGTTCAGTTTGAAAACTCACCGGAGAGTTCCCTGGCGATGGAGCGAGGCCTCATGACGCGAGCAACGGCGACGATCTCGTCAAAGGTCACACTGCCGCTGTGCTTGACTGAAAAAGAGAAGAACGTAAGAGACTGCACTTCATGTTGACTTGAACCAAGTAGTTTGAACATGGCCGCTGTCACTCACTGTTCTTGACCTTCTTGCGGTCACGAGGAGGCTCCTTCAGAGCTTTGATGATCAGAGCAGACGCTGAGGGAACGACCTCGATCTGAAAACACAAAAAAAGGACATCAGGTCATCCTCCTGCCTTCACAGAGCGCCGTGAGCAGAGAGGCGTTAACGTGTGAGGTCATCATACGCACCGCTGCCTGTCTGTTCTGGATGGTCAGCTTCACGGTGATCCTCAGACCCTTCCAGTCCCCGGTGGCCTTGGCGATGTCATCACCAACTTTCTTGGGAGACTAATGAGGGTGAAGGAAAGCTCAAGGTCAGAAACAACACAACTTACAAAAAGAAAATCACACCAACATCTCTCTGAATTTAAAGGCGGTCTAAAGATCCTACAGATGAACAAAGACAAACTTCTGTATGAACACTTCTGTGACTCATCTCTAAACACGTCCTTATTTAAATCTAAACGCGGCGTTCGCCTCGGTCAGTGTTCCGATCTTTACGGCACAGAGATGTCCATGAGTTTGAGCAGCTGTTTCCTAAAGCCGGGTCGCTCTCAGCCTCCACTGGATTATACTCAGCCACAGGGACAGACAGGTATAGTGGCGGGAGGCTTGTGTTCGATCTCTATGACGATCAGACGAAAAATGTAATATAACAAACTCACCAGACCCAAAGGGCCAATTTTGGGGGCCAGAGCGGAGGTGGCGCCAACTTCTCCTCCTGTGCATCTCATGTACACTGAGAGACAAAAAGACACACATCCTGTTAGTTCACACGTTGACTCACACACCCACCGACAGCTGATCACACACGCAGGATTATGTATGATGGCGCAAACATCTGACACCTTAAGCAGAAAGAGAACAAATCTCCTTAATCAGTAAGTCAAAATTCAACCAGTCGAGACTATTAGCTCCAGACATGTTACTTAGGAATATTTAGCTCTTTCAATGACAAATGTCAGGTTTACTGCAGCTTTGGTTTGCCTTATAACAACCTTAAAACACTGTTTGATATGAGAAATACATATCAGAATCGCACATATCTGTGGCCCCGTATGAACATCTCCTGAAATTTATCTTGCACACTCACCATGCACATCCACAAACCCTAACTTCATGCACAGATCTCATCCCAGCTCTTGGTCAGGAACACAAAATAGCCTTTTTAATGGTCTGAGCATACATGGCAATAAAACTGATGCTTAAATGAATGTTCACTTGCAACAAAGCAGACTACAACATGGATGCAGATTGAGTTGTGGGTGCCTGCAGACATTTGGGAACCACAGACTATAGAGAAACAAATCACTGCCATTAAGTTTAAGTGAGAATCAGAGAATGAAACCACCGTTTTTATGTTTAAAAATTTAGATTTATCAGAAATTGAAAGGTTAACTATCGAAAATTGTTTACGAACCAAATAATTAAGTACAAAAATGTATGTTTTCGATATTAAAAAAAAACCCAACATAATTAATAACCAATTTACAGCTAACAGGTTTAAACTTCCTACAACAGTCACTGTTTAAATGTTGAGACAGAGAACGGACCAGTTCACTCACTTTAGCCTACATGCTAACATATGCTACCTCATATCCCCTGTATTCTAAGGGTAGGCTACATTAGCATTAGCCGCTAGTTAGCACACTACCCCCACGTGGTCAGCCCAGATAACTGAATTACTTTATCACACATGACATCGATTAATCAAATCCCACCTGATTATAAAATAAAACAAAACATGCATAGATTAAATTAAAGCAGATTAAGATGTTTTCCTCCGTCGCGTCTTGTGCCCATCTTTACCGTGTTCAGCTCACAGGCCTCCATGACGGCGTCTGCGTTTTAGTTTTTAGCCACTTTTCAGTGAAAACGTACCAACTTTAATCTCGTTGGGGTCGAATTTGGGAGGCATGATGCTGCTGTGGAGGTTGAGCTCAGTTCAGCTTGGTTGGTGAGGGTGTCGGATGAACCCGAGTCGACGACCGATAACTGTTGCACCTTCACCGCTAAAGGGGAGAAAGAAAGACCGAGCTGCGGCAGCGGAGGATTTTATACCCCAGCAAGTATCGCGAGAGCTTTGTATGCCTGTTCTCGTGACGTAATCTCGGTCGTCAAACTGTTTTTCCGCTCCGTTTTTCTGTATTTAGGGCCCGAAGCGCTTGCGGTTTCAATTTTTAATATATTTAATCTTTTTTTTAAAAAAATATACACATATTAAACAAATACACATTACGGACAAAAATAATGAAAAATAAGAAAATATCGCCAATATTTATTTATATTCTTTACTTTTTTATATTTTGGACATTTTTGGATTTTTGGGATATTTTGTGTTCTTGGTTTCCCTATATTATATCATAAATATTTGGTTTAAACATCAGCCTGTCACTCATGGTAATATAAATTAGTGTGATAATAATTTGCAGAGATGTCTAAATTCTAAAATATCCGTTACATTATTAGTGTGGTCAATGGCAGTGTGGCGTACTTTGCTCTGTTATAATTAAGAAAACCATAATGACGAGGAAACAACATCAATTACCCCACTATGAAACAAAGAGCGATAAATACGTCATAATGGGAAAAGAAAGTGTGACACCACGAGATAATGAGATTAATTAATCTGATAAAATTAGTAATTTATGTCATTATCTCCAGATAACAGAGCATGAGATACATTACTCTGTTATTATGGGACAGCCAGTGTTGTTATCTTGCGATAACGAGATAAATAACTCCAGTTTCCATCCATCATGGTCTTCCACTTATCCGAGGTCGGGTTGCAGTGTTAGGCCTAAACAAGCGTACTAAGTTGACCCAGATGTTCCTCTCCACAGCAATGTTTTCCAGCTCCTTCTGGGGGATTCTGAGATGTTCCCAGGCCAGACCGGATATATAATCCCTCCAGCGTACTCTGAGTCTACCCCGGGGTCTCCTCCCAGTTGGGTATGCCCAGAAAACCTCCAAAGGGAGGCGTCCAGGAGGATCCTCATCAGATGCCAGAACCATCTCAACTGGCTCCTCGATGTGAAGGAGTTGCAGCTCTATGTGAGCTCCCCCTGAATGTTTGAGCTCCTCCCCCTCTCTCTAAGGATGAGCCCAGACACCCTCCAGAGGAAACCCATCTCGGCCGCTTGTATCCCCCATCTTATTCTTTTGGTCACTACCCATACCTCATGACCACAGGAGAGGCTTGATCGAGGGCCGAGCGATAAATTGCTTTGTATAATTTGAAAAATAAACACTGTTATTCGGAGATAAAAAGCCTTACTGCTGCACGGTCTCTATGCTGGTCTTAAATGTCCAAAGTTAAAGAAATGAAACACAAAGATACTTCCTGTTTCACCTGCAGCTACGAGTCTCCAGACGCTCCCATCCTCACACTCTGTTTTCTGAAACATGTAAATGAAGGTGATGATGCAGGCTGTGATATTTGGAGGGAACTTGTGTGTTTGATGGACTTTTGGATGCTGACATTTTAGTGCATGATGAAAAGTTATTTTCTGAAGCGGTTCGTGAACTCAGAGGAGGCCAGAGAGCTGCATGTGGGTGCTGAGTGGATGAACATCCTCCGTGCAGGATAATGGGCCTGAAGCCGGCTGAGTGGCTGCTGAATATAACAGCATTATGTCAGTGTGATGGAGTGTGTGTGCTCCCGCAGGTGTTTGCATGTCGGTTGTATCATCGGGGCTGTTGAGTCGGTCTGAGTTTTCCTGTTTGATTCCTGTAGGACTTTTTGACTGCGAGCTGCGGGACGGGAATAGAAACAGAACACAAGAAGGAGTAAGTGGGTGAGCGGCAGAGTTCAGCACTGTTTAATATGCATCATGAAAATCTGCGAGCAGAGTCACACATTCACAGCTCATATTATCAAAGGAGAGATTTATCTGTGTTTTCACAAAGTCCAGCACAGTTAGAGGAAATGTCACATCTGAATAATCTACAAATGGATTCTTTTGCAGCTCTCATGCTGCACAGAAAGACTTCAATTGTCTCTTTTATGTTGAAGCTGATAAGAAATGTTGATTTTTCTGTTTTGCGCGCTTCTAAAGAACAAGAGAGTGCGCTTTTATTTCTGTTTACTCTCTCCAACACATCTTATATCTCTCTGTTCTTACTTCATCTGACGTCCTGGACTAAAAGCACCTTAATGTTTAACTTGACAAATAATATGTCAGCCAGCCAGGAAGAAAGGAGGTTAAGACATTTGCCCCCATAAGCAAATTGTTAGTCCGTCGGTCATCCATCCATCCATCCATCCATCCATCCATCCATCCATCCATCCATCATCTATTCATCGTTCCATCCATCCGTCCATCTTTCCTTCCATCCATCCGTCCATCTTTCCATCCACCCATCCATCCATCCAACCATCATCTATTCATTGTTCCATCCATCCGTCCATCTTTCAATCCATCATCCATCATCTTTCCATCCATACATCCATCCGTCCGTACATCCATCGATCCATTCATCGATCCATTCATCCATCTTTCTATCCATCCATCCATCATCCATCCTTCCATCCATCAGTACATCTTTCCATCCATCCATCCATCCATCCATCCATCTTTCCATCCATCTTTCAATCCATCCATCCATCATCTTTCCATCATCCATCATCTTTCCATCCATCCATACATCCATCTTTCCATCCATCCATCCATCCATCATCTTTCCATCATCTTTCTATCCATCCATCCATCCATCAGTCCATCTTTCCATCCATCCATCCATCATCTTTCCATCATCTTTCTATCCATCCTTCCATCTATCAGTACATCTTTCCATCCATCCATCCATCCATCAATCCATCCGTTCATCAATCCATCCAGCCATCCGTCCATCTTTCAATCCATCAGCCATCATCTTTCCATCCATACATCCATCCGTCCGTACATCCATCTTTCCATCCATCCATCCATTCATTGATCCATTCATCCATCTTTCTATCCATCCATCCATCATCCATCCTTCCATCCATCAGTACATCTTTCCATCCATCCATCCATACATCCATCTTTCCATCCATCTTTCAATCCATCCATCCATCATCTTTCCATCATCCATCATCTTTCCATCCATCCATCCATCCATCCATCCATCCATCATCAGTCCATCTTTCAATCCATCCATCCATCATCTTTACATCATCCATCATCTTTCCATCCATCCATCTTTCCATCCATCCATACATCCATCTTTCCATCCATCTTTCAATCCATCATCTTTCCATCATCTTTCTATCCATCCATCCATCCATCCATCCATCCATCCATCAGTCCATCTTTCCATCCATCATCCATCCATCATCCATCCTTCCATCCATCAGTACATCTTTCCATCCATCCATCCATCCATCTTTCCATCCATCAATCCATCCGTCCGTCCATCCATCCATCCATCAGTCCATCTGTCCATCCATCCATCCGTCCATTTTTCCATCCATCCATCATCCATCCATCATCCATCCTTCCATCCATCCATCATCCATCCATCATCCATCCTTCCATCCATCAGTACATCCATCCATCCATCCATCCATCCATCCATCCGTCCATCCATCTTCACATGGTTTCCTGCAGTGATGCTGTAAGAGAGGATGAACCGTTGTGGCAGGGAAAGGGAGATAATAAGTTTTATAAACACATTTGAATAATGACGGTCATTTGTGTCTGCAGCTGAATATTCCCGTTTCCTACAGTGGTATAAATAATCTCATCAGACATCAGTAATCGTCTCCTCTCTGTGTTCGTTTGTGACCTGGTTTGTTTAAACATGTTAACGAGATCAGCACTGAAATATCACGTTACACCGACATGAGGCACAAAGGAGTCCAGTTTCATCGCTGCAGAGGAGAAGGACGCCTGTGATGCAATTACATTTCCATCCTCCTGTTTTTTTCTTTCTCTGTGTGTGTGGGCTTATATTACCATCTTTGTGAGGACATATTCAGTTAACCATACACAGCCAAATTAATCATGTTTGATGCATAATTCTTTGAGACCTCTGTGTCCTCAATGCAACTATTTTACTACTAAAAAGCAGAGGGCAGAAAGCTGCTCCATAGGACCGTATGATACATCCTAATAAGGAGGAAGTCAATGAGATGTTTTACTCTGATAAAATGAGACAACCAGCTCTGCTATCTCGAGATAATGAGATAAATAAATCCACTGCAACGGTAGAAAATGCTACGTCATCCCAAGAGCTCTGCTATCTCTATTATGTTTTAAAGTTGGACATTTTAACATGGGGCTCTATGGAGACTGACTCAATGCAGGAGACAGACTCTAGTGGACACTGGAGGAACTACAGCTGTAAACATGTTTATTTTAACATGGGGCTCTATGGGGACTGACTCACTGCAGGAGACAGACTCTAGTGGACACTGGAGGAACTACAGCTGTAAACATGTTTATTTTAACATGGGGCTCTATGGGGACTGACTCACTGCAGGAGACAGACTCTAGTGGACACTGGAGGAACTACAGCTGTAAAGTTGGACATTTTAACATGGGGCTCTATGGGGACTGACTCACTGCAGGAGACAGACTCTAGTGGACACTGGAGGAACTGCAGCTGTAAAGTTGGACATTTTAACATGGGGCTCTATGGGGACTGACTCACTGCAGGAGACAGATTCTAGTGGACACTGGAGGAACTGCAGCTGTAAAGTTGGACATTTTAACATGGGGCTCTATGGGGACTGACTCACTGCAGGAGACAGACTCTAGTGGACACTGGAGGAACTGCAGTTTTCACACTTCAGGGATGTAGGTTCACGTTTCATGTAGAGAGGTTAAGGGTTTTACCTCAATTAGATTACAGTTCTTACATGGAATGAGTGACCTCACAAGTATACAAGACAAATAGGTTTGTGTGTGCGTGTGTGTGTAGGAGTGTTTGTGTGTGTGTGTGTGTGTGTGTGTGTGTGTGTGTGTGTGTGTGCGTGCGTGTGTGTGTGTGTGTGAGGAAACAAGAAGAATAAAGTGTAAAGGGTAAGAGCCAGCTGTGATTTCTGCATAAACAAACTGAGAGCCTGAAGCAGAAGCAACGAGCCAACACACACACATACGCACACACACACACACACACACACACACACACACACACACACACACACACACACACACACACACACACACACACACACACACACACACACAGCTCATTTGTTAAACTCTGGGGATTGATTCGATTTCAGCAGTTCTTTTCCTCCGTCTCTTTGTCCTTTGTGACCTTTTCCTTCTGTTTTCCAATCAGCAACTATTCTTCTTCTTCTCCTCCTTTTCTTCTTCCTCTCTTCTTCAGTCTCATTTCTCTGCTGTATAATTTCCTCTATTGATTTTTCCTCAAGTCTGCTGTATTCAGGAGGGAGTCGAGACTAAACATGCAGCTTGTCCAGTTTAACTGAATTTAAATTGTCTTCGGATTCCTGCCGCTCATCCGTGTCGATGCAGAAACAAGCTCATCGATCAGTAGAGACCCAGAGGAGCGGCTTCACAGCAGGTTTGAGAGGATGGGATTGACGAGGAAACTTTAATCTTCACTTCCTTTGGAGCACTAGCTGGTTTTAATTAAAGTCACTTTACATCTGTTTCTGAAAAATGAGAGAACAAGAGATTAGGCCTTCAGAGGCAAAAACAAGTACAAGTTAGTGAAGACGACTCATATCAGGATATATTCTCATGAAGTGTGACCCGTGCACAGAGCGTTCATGTTGAGGTGTCGTTTGGTTTTTGTCTGTCGAGTATCCTGTTAAGATATTGTTTTGTTATATTTTATTCACCTCAATGTTGAGAGTTATTCAGGAGATCATGGCTGAGAACGGAGTCATGAGCTGATTAGCTTAGCTTAGCTTGGCATAAAGTCTGGTCTAACCTATGATGCTTTGCATTTCATTTCAATCAATCACATTTATTTATAAAGCACATTTAAAAACAGCTGACCAAAGTGCTGTACATGAAACAAGAGCAATACAGATTAAAAAACAAAAATAAAAATAACAAGGCGAAACTCACACACAGAAATGTTTGCCTGCACACAGAATACGAACAATATAATTAGACAATAATATTAAAAGACATTTGAAAGAAGTATAAGCAACCTAACTAGGACTCAAAGGCCAACGTGTAGAGGTGTGTTTTGAGGTGGGACTTAAAAGATTCCACAGAGGGGGCAGACCTCACTGAGGGAGGAAGGCTGTTCCACAAGCGAGGGGCCTTGACCTCAAAGGCTCGGTCACCTCGAAGTTTATAGTGAGAGTGAGGTTACAGCTAGGAGGCCCGTGTTAGAGGATCTGAGGGGTCTGGTTGTTGTGTAGGGGGCTGAGGAGATCGGTAATATAAGAGGGTGCCAGGCCATTTAGTGCTTTAACCTTAAAATCAATTCTGTAACGAATTGGAGGCCAGTGAAGAGAGGCTGGGCAGTCAGAAATTCCGAGTTGCCGGTCGGATACGTCATCAGGAACGCCACCCTGTCGTAATTCCGACTTGGAAACCTTAAGTAGTCCAATTTAAAATCCAACATGGCTGCTACATGATTCAAGCGGAGGACAAACTATTGCTGCGTTCCAGTTGATCTCGGAAGTCGGAAATTCCCAGTTGCCGGTCTGATACGTCATCAGGAACGCCCCCTGAAGTCGCACTTACGACTTGGAAACTCGGATAATTTTCAGTAGCCCGAGTTCAGATCCAATATGGCTGCTACGTGCATCGAAATGTGTTTAAGATGTAACTGTTGAGTTTATTAGCAGCTTAGTCGTCTTTTTGTGTAATTAAATCAATGACACCGATGGTATCGTGCAAGTTTTCTCTGTGGAGGTGTTTCATGTTATTTTCGGTCAGAAAACGTAGTGTGTTGTTATCGTCTGGTGTTAGCTAACAAAACAAAGGTTCTCCTGGACGCGTCCGTGTTGCTTTTTCCGACTTGCAACTGGAACGCAGTTTACTCGGGTGTGACGTCATTCCCAGTTCCGACTTCTGACTTCCGAGATATGGAATGGAACGCGGCATTGTCCTCGGCTCGAGCAGCAGTTACCTCTGTCCTGCGTTGTTGTGTTAGCGTGCTAATGTTAGCGCTCTTTAGTTAGCTCGTAGCTTCACGTTTCATGTAAACTGACACAGAATGAGCGAGATCTAAAAACTCTTACTAACATCCAAATAATCAGTGAGTATGTTCTTCTTCTTCTCTCTAGTTCTTGACTAAAACAGCTTTTATACACAAGGGGAGGAGCCGGCCGACCCGTCCATGTAAACACAGCTCTGACAACAACACAGCCAGCGGGACTCGAGCTTCTCCCTCATTGTAGACAGTCATGACTCAGAGACACATTTACACATGACAGACTGGATTTATGATATATTTATGTGGAATCATAACAGTCTTCCTTTAAAGCTCTTTGATCAGGCAGACTATGTGTCTTTGTTTACAGCAGGATGCTCTCTGGTTCAGACTTGGTCCTTCCAGGATCTGTCGGTGTGTAAGGTGAGAGGGCCGTTCATCAATACCTGTAAGGAGACACCTGGCCTACATAATCTGACTCCTGGTTTCCTTCATTGACGCCCTGCCGACTTCCTCTCTCTTCATCCCATTAGGAGAAACAGGAGACGGCCGGAGCGGCACAAACAAAGCCTGAATGCTAAATGAAGCAGAGCTCACGTCAACATGTCGCACTAATGAAATAACAGCTCTGCAGCGTCTCAGAGTCGACTCGTAGAGACCTGATGAGACTAGGATTTGAGGCCGGGGTTAATTAAAGAGTGTTTGTGCTGAATCAGGGGTGACTTATCAGTTGCCCCGCTGCACGGCTCCCCTGGAGACTCTGCACAAATTGTAGAGAGACGAGCAATTCCCCGGGAGTTTGGTCTAATTTCAGCGCTGAGAGATTCCACTGAACCATGTTAACCCCGAGCAGCGGCGGCAGAGCAAGAGGCTGAAGGTCTGAACGAGGCACGGAACCAGATGAAAGGCTGAAAGTCGTCCTCGTCGTCCGGCTGCTTTAAACTCTGCCAAAGAGAAAATGTTTAAAATGTCAACGAGTAAAGAGAGAGAATATTAATAAAAGATCGAGTGTAGAAATGAAGCTACGCAGGACAAAAAACACAAAACTAATTCTTGAAATGTGGAAACATATCTGAAATGTTCCTGAATTACATCAAAGGTTTTTACGTTTCATCAATTGTTTCAGCACAAAATACTTTTATGTTCCATGAAATCTCTCTCTCTGTCTCTCTCTCTGTCTCTCTCTCTCTGTCTCTCTCTCTCTGTCTCTCTCTCTCTGTCTCTCTCTCTGTCTCTCTCTCTCTGTCTCTCTCTCTCTCTCTCTGTCTCTCTCTCTCTGTCTCTCTCTCTCTCTCTCTCTCCCTGATGCTCTCTCTCTCTCTCTCTGTCTCTCTCTCTCTGTCTCTCTCTCTCTCTCTCTCTCTCTCTCTGTCTCTCTCTCTCTCTGTCTCTCTCTCTCTCTCTCTCTCTCTCTGTCTCTCTCCCTCTCTCTCTCTCTCTCTCTGATGCTCTCTGTCTCTCTCTCTCCCTGATGCTCTCTCTCTCTCTCTGTCTCTCTCTCTGTCTCTCTCTGTCTCTCTCCCTCTCTCTCTGTCTCTCTCTCTCTCTCTGTCTCTCTCCCTCTTTCTCTCTCTCTCTCTCTCTCTCTCTCTGATGCTCTCTCTCTCTCTCTCTCTCTCTCTCTGATGCTCTCTCTCTCCCTCTCTCCCTGATGCTCTCTCTCTCTCTCCCTGATGCTCTCTCTCTCTCTCTCTCTCTCTCCCTTTCTCTCTCTCTCCCTGATGCTCTCTCTCTCTCTCTCTCTCCCTCTCTCTCTCCCTTTCTCTCTCTCTCTCTCTCTCTCCCTCTCTCTCTCCCTTTCTCTCTCTCTCTCTCTCTCCCTCTCTCTCTCCCTTTCTCTCTCTCTCTCTCTCTCTCTCCCTCTCTCTCTCCCTTTCTCTCTCTCTCTGATGCTCTCTCTCTCTCTCTCTCTCTCTCTCTGATGCTCTCTCTCTCCCTCTCTCCCTGATGCTCTCTCTCTCTCTCCCTGATGCTCTCTCTCTCTCTCTCTCTCTCCCTTTCTCTCTCTCTCCCTGATGCTCTCTCTCTCTCTCTCTCTCCCTCTCTCTCTCCCTTTCTCTCTCTCTCTCTCTCTCTCTCCCTCTCTCTCTCCCTTTCTCTCTCTCTCTCTCTCTCTCCCTCTCTCTCTCTCTCTCTCTCTCTCTCTCCCCCTCTCTCTCTCTCTCTCTCTCTCCCCTGTTTCTACATTAAGGCACAAAAAGCCCCAATATAAAAGGTGAGTGGCTCCAGGTAAGGGGGGTCACAGGTGAGAGGTAAGGGGTCCCAGGTGAGAGGCTACAGGTAAGGGGTCCCAGGTGAGAGGCTACAGGTAAGGGGTCCCAGGTGAGAGGCTACAAGTAAGGGGTCCCAGGTGAGAGGCTACAGGTAAGAGGTCCCAGGTGAGAGGCTACAGGTAAGGGCGACCTCTCCTTTAAGTGTGAAAAAGACGGAGTTTCAGTTTAATTCTCTGTCTAATCTTTATAATGATGTATAGTTCACACGTCTGTCAGACTGTGGGAATCCCCAGTTCTGATCCGGTTATTGCGGACAGTCTTGATTAAATCCTCTCAGTGCGACTCCCAGCGTGCTCCTGCAGGCTGGTCGTATCCCAGCATGCTCTCTGGTTTCCCCTCCTGCGGCTGGATTATCGTGTAATCCCTGATATTCATCAGCCCGCAAAGTCAAAGGTCATTTTATTAAGAATGTCTAGATCAGAGTGATCCGGGAAGATGAACTGGACGTACTGGAGTGTTTGAACTCAGATCAACGCGATGAAGAGTAGGGTCGTCTTCCTTCTTTGACCTTTGACCTCAGGGTGTCATTTCATCACCTGACAACAAGCTGACTGGCGAGCAGCGTAGGGCAGCGGAAAATGAATTTATTGTATATTTCTGATAATTAATCTTTTTTTATTGAGCGCTGAAAACAATTAGTCAGAATCATCTTTTGCTCAGATTGGTTTTATAGAAAAAGTTTTTAATGTGTTATCCTTTTTTTATTCTTTTTGCATCACAGTTCAATTGTATTTGAGCATGGACTCCATCTTTGATCAACAGCACTGTTATGTACATCAGTAAGTGAACGCATCACAGTTCAATCGACATACAGACAGAAATGCCAGTAAGTGAACGCATCGCTGTTAAAAGCACCTCATGATTTTTTTGTGTGGATCCGTGCTCACGGAGGTCGTTATCGAAACGTTGTTGTCTGAACGCAGAAATTAAACAGATTGTTTAAACGAGGTAAACGAGGCCTAAGAGTGGATAAATGGAATTGAACACTGTGTGTGTTGCATTGTTTCTGTTTGTGTGTGAGTGTGTGTGTTTGTTTTGCAGTCTGTGTGTGTGTGTGTGTGTGTGTGTGTTACAGTCTGTGTGTGTGTGTGTGTTACAGTCTGTGTGCGTGTGTGAGTGTGTGTGTTTGTTTTGCAGTCTGTGTGTGTGTGTGTGTGAGTGTGTGTGTGCGTGTTACAGTCTGTGTGTGTGTGTGTGTGTGTGTGTGTGTGTGTGTGTGTGTGTGTGTGTGTGTGTGTGTGTGTGTGTGTGCGTGCTGCAGAATACAAACAGGAAATAAATCCTGATTCACAAACGTTTATCTGTCACATTAAGTCACCGACACAGACGCTCATGTATCCTTTATTAGATCTGCAGCAACACACACCTGCTCCATCAGCAAACCTGATTGTGTGTGTGTGTGTGTGTGTGTGTGTGTGTATGTATGTCCTTCTTAATAATCCTCTCTGTATTTGGACGGCTGCCTGCTCAAACTTTGTCAATCAGGCTTTAAACAAAAGATTTTTTCCAGTGAAGTCCAGTTTATATTATCTCCAACAAGCTGCTGTGCACTCTAAAACTCTCTCTGTTGCTTCTACTTCTTACAGAGTGAAGTGTTTGTGTTGTCTGCAGATCGCCAGGGACAGTTTATCACGACGGCGCTGAAGCACTTCACTAAGAGCGCGGTCACAATGGCCATCCGTACCGTGCCCAAGCACGCTTCATCCCGAAAGTCCAGTTCGTTTGTCCACTGTGACCGCTCCGTGCCGTGCTCAGGCACGGTACACTTCATGCACGAGCACAAGCACGCGGGTACACAATGCTGACAGCCTTCATTCTGGAGAAATCCAGAGTTTCATGTCTGTATCTGACTAACATGACTCAATATAAGACACAAAGTAGCTGTCTATGTTGTTCTCCGGACTCGCCCGCGGACCCGCGCGTCTATTTAATTTTTTTATTTATTTATGGCTGTGTCTGATAAAAATGGCTTAAAATAAGCCTCAAAGTCAGTAAAGTAGCTGTCATGCTCTCTGTGTTGTTCTCCGACGTGCAGACGCAGACTCGACTGTGCGTCCCTTTTTTTTCTCTCTCCCTCTCTCTCTCTTTCTCTCTCTCTCTCTCTCTCTCTCTCTCTCTCTCTCATCCGCCTGTGTGTACACTGAGCATGTGCTGAGCATGTGCTGTATTACGACGTTATGCACAAGAGGTAATCATGCTTAGGCACGGATAGTCCTGGCCAGTGTGACCGCAGGCCGTGCCAGCCAGCGTGATAATGGCGCAGCAGGGGGGCCAATCGTGCTTGAGTACGGCACGGTACGTATGTGACCGTACCCTAAACCTTCATTTGCGTTCTGTGAAATCTTTTTGCAGTTTACCTTCACGGCCATCGTAAACCTCATTTTACTTGAAGTTTTAACCTAGAAGATTTTTAATTTAAAGGTCCCATATTCTGTAAAATCCTCTTCACCATGTTCCTCTAACACTAATATGCGTCTCTAGTCCGTCTACAAATCCCCCAATGATGAGAAAAGTCCATCCGCCCCGTCTTTTACCTGCTACACTTTTCAGAAAATGTGTCCTCAAACAGGCCGTTTGGAGATTTTCCTTTCATGACGTCACAAAGGGCAGTAGCCCCTCCCCCAGGTGGGTGACACTCCCACAGCTAGGTGTTTGTTCTGCCCTCTGAGTCTGCCTTCTCACCGTAAACAATGGGATCCTGGTGATACTGCAAATTCAAAATCAGGAAGAATTTTAACACTCCTGTAGTCTGAGGCTTGAGAGGAGTACGCTTCGGGACACGTGCTGAACGCTGGTTAAAGGGGCCCCCTATCAATTTTTGCACAGAGCTCCAACAGTCTGTAGAATCGCCACTGATGGGGCCATAACTTGGGATTAGCTTTTATTAGTTTTACGGTAACTTGGTGTAAATAATGAAAATACTCCTTCCACATGATTTCAAATCAAATAACCATGAACATTGTTTCTATGTGATCTTAAATGATTGCACAGACCACATAATGATCTTGAAGAGCATTTAGGCTCCTCTACATTTATATAGGTGCTTTAGTCTGCAGAATAATGACAAACTTCTTCACTCACGTCCTCTGATGACGTATTTAATACAATAATAATACAGCTACCTCACCTCTGCGATGTGACAGATTATTCAACTAAATCCCCGTGGAGCTGTCTGTGTTTTTACAGTGTAGGAGAGTGTTGATGGAAAGGGAGAGAGGAGGGTGAAAAGAGGAGGAGTAGGATGAAGTGGAGGATGAAGTGGAGGAGGAGGAGGAAGAGGGGGGGGCGGTCCTGCTGTATGACACAGATCAGGAGACATCACAGGTGGAGAGGAGCTCCGTGGTGAAATCCTCGCGTTTCTTCTTCTTCTCTGCTCTCCAGCGGAGCTTCGAGCTGCGTGTCGGACAGAAACCTCCTCCTCCTCCTCCTCCTCACTCACTCACTGAAGGAGTTTCACTCCGGAGCTCGGAGGCTCCGCGTGCACAGCGCGGGATGCAGCACGGACCCACCGCGCGAGCCTGCAAACTTCAGAGTGGATCTAAAAACTGTCTCCATCATCATCATCATCATCATCATCATAAACCATCATCATAATTGCCCTCTGTGGGGGTGATCGATGAGCCAATCAGATCCATTAAACACGGATGGATTAACGCACGAGGAGCGGCGTCTTCACGAGAAGATCAGAGAGATGAGGCAGCCCGCGTGCGCCTTCTGAGGTCAGTCTGTGATTTCAGTCTTTCTTTGACTTAAGTCTGAAACTTTTACTTCTACTCTGGAAACTAAGCAGACATGGCAAGTCTCCAGCTTCACCACGATATTGGTTACCTGTCCCGATACCACGACGACCAAAAACAGAAGAAGAAGAAGAAGGTTTATTTATAGAGAAAGCATCACAACGTGCACACAGGAGCAGATACAGGTATAACAAACACTAACAAGCTGACAGGGGAATGCACACGAATTTACAGTGTATTAAAACACACACAGGAGCTTAACCTGCAGAAGAACAATGAAAGTCTTGCAGGTTGATCAAACTGATGACAAACAGCAGCAAAAATATTTGTCTGAAGTCTCTTTTGGAAATATTTAAGTGTCAGGGCGCTCTGATTATGTTCGGTAGGTCATTCCACCTTTTCCACGTATTTGAGATGTAGAAGCTCAAAGCTGCTCCACATGCTTTTGATCTTCTTTGCGGAACAACGAGGTAACCACAAGCTGAAAATCTAAAAGGCTTCCTGGGCTCGTAGTTCTTTTATGTTAGTCAACAGCTAGGAGATGAAAGCGAGTCCAGTCAGGGTTTTGACACCTGGGAGGAGACGGCTGAGCAGGGCATTCTTTCGGAGCGGCCCCAGAACACCTGGAGTTAGAGCTGCAGGGCGAGCTAAGCTCCGCCTGACACGTCCCTCTGTACTTTGAGTCTTTCCCCTGATTTAACCCGCTCTGCAAAAGACAGACACTTTACAAACTTGTAATAAAGGTCACATATTCTCCTCCTCTTCAGTGTAAATAAGTCTCAGAGCTCCTCAAAACATGTGTGTGAAGTTTCTTGTTCTAAATCCACTCTGATCCCGTATTTGATCATGTCTATAAACCCCTCTATTTCAGCCCTGCTCAGAACAGGCTGTTTCTGTGTCTGTACCTTTAAATATGTAAATGAGCTGTGTCTGACCACGCCCCCTCTCTGGAAGGGCTTGTGTGTCTCGGGCTTTCTGGCTCCATGTCCTATTGTTTACGGTGAGAAGGCAGACTCAGAGGGCAGAACAAACACCTAGCTGTGGGAGTGTCACCCACCTGGGGGAGGGGCTACTGCCCTTTGTGATGTCATGAAGGGAAAATCTCCAACCAATCTTTGAGCAAGCTTCTGCTTTTTGGGGGATTTGCAAACCAACTATGTGCACACTGCCACCTGCTGTATCGGACTGTGTACATTGAAGTGAAAATGAAACCTGTTGGTTACCACAGCAACACATATAGAAGCCCTAGACGGAGATCTGCACATTCTGATTAATAATATAAACCTCAGCAAATAATGAATGAAACATGAGGTCACAGTCAGACTGAGGCGAGCGCTGTTGTTGATCCCTGGGGAGAAACTCACGAGCTGCTGCAGGAAACGACTTCATTAAAATGATCCCATCTTTACAGGATGCATCTTTAAAGTTAATGCATTAACACTAATAATAACACAGCAACAACAAATAAAGAATAACACATGATATATATAAAGGTCAGAGTCAGGTCTGTGATATTGATCCCCAGTGAGGAGCGTAAGAGCTAACACTCCATCGCTACACAATGAGTGATCATAATCTCATCGTAATTACATTCTGGCTCTCTGCGTCATTAAAGCTGCTTCTTGTGTTTATAAATAAAGTTCATGTTTCAGCTGGAGCAGCGAACATCTCCCCTGCTGTACGGTTACTTTGACTTCTTTGTTCCTTTGTTGTTTAACAAAAAGCTAAAGACCCAGCTCTTTCATGAATACCTACTAACTTAATGATGATGGTCTCCATATTATTGATGATGATGATGGTAATGACGATGGTTTTTGTTTGATAACGACGACTTATAAGATGGTTTCTATACTGATTAGAGCTCTCAAGAACTGCCCTCAATGTTGTGCTTTGCCTCTGGTCACTTCCTGTCAGCACCTGTGTGTCCAATCAGACTCAAAGCTGATCGTTTGCTCTTACTGACATTGTTCCCTTTTTTCTAGATCCTTGCTTGTGTTGTTCTTACTCTCTGATGTACGTCGCTTTGGATAAAAGAGTCTGATAAGTGAATTGTAAAATTGTAGAATTGTTCCTGCTGATTTCCACGTCAGCCCGTCCTCAGGGAGAATGGCGTCTCTCTCGTGTCCACAGAGCGCCCTGCTCGCCTGTTTTCAGCACTACGTAACTTTGAGAGAGAGAGAGAGAGAGAGAGAGAGAGAGAAGCAGAGTGTTCATCCCTGCAGATATTATTCAGAACAGATTGAGACGTAACGTAAGCTTGTACCGTTAGCGTTGTCATCGTTGTCTCACGTTTAGCAGCTTTAGCGGCTGCAGGAAGTCGTCTAACTCGAGTTCTGTCTCAGGTTTGATACGAAGAAATCAATAAATCCATCTGACGCCAAAAAGTCGTCTCTCTCCTCGTCCATCTTCAAGTTAGCTTCAGACGTCTCAAACCTTACAACCCTCTCTCAACTAACATGTTATAAATGATTCTCTAATGTAGACATTTAGCCACAGTCTGTAGTTGTCATGGTAACAGATGACTACACATGCTAACAGTTAGCTAACAACGGGCTGTAGATGCTAGAAGAGTCATGGTCCTTGACGTCTTTGTTGCCTTTCGTCGCCCTGATTGTCAACATATGCACGTTGTCGATGAGGGGGAGGAGTTAACAGAACTATGATGGCGTGACGTTTGACTCCAACTTCTAATTCGACAAAAAAAAAAGTCTGCTTCCTCCAATTACGAACCTCAGCAACAGTGAAACCGTTTTAATGTTTCCAAGGTCCTGAAGGTGCACAAACGCACTTCCTACATGTTGTTTCTTTAGAGTAGAAGAAGTGAGGCAGCAGCATGACCTCTGTCTGTTTCAGAAGAACAATTCATCATCAGGAGTTTAAATGAGTTTACTGAGCGGGGCTGATTATTTTCACTCCATTGCTCCGACTTTAATATTTATCTGTGCGACATATTTAATAATCTGTTTATGAGTCTTGACCTATAAAACCACCCGATTAAAGCGTGAAGTCGAGGAGTTTGAACTGAATGTTTGGTATATTTTTACATTTTGGGTCACTGGATGAAAAGCGTTCTGCTGACTGCTTTCCCCCCCTGAGTAAACCGTTTAAATTTATCAGCATGACACCGACGCTGGGTCAGACGTCCCGATGGGGTTAAAGGAATCTAAAGTTACATCAGTGCTGAACCGACCTCAGACTGCTGGGTTTGTGAACATCTGTCAGATATTGAAAACTATCAAAGTATTGAACATTTTAGCAACCCTAATCAACAGAATAAAAGAGTAATCTTATCAAAAAACCAGCGGACACATAATGTCTTGTGATATGAAGTGGCATAGATGGTTTCATTATTATTTATTTTCTTCGTGTGTCAGTCTGATTCGGGTGGATGACCTTATTCTCAAAGTCTTATGAATTACATAACGTCTGAGCTGTAAATCCTAGCTTCCTCTCAGAAGAGATCAAACTTTAAGAGGATATTTAGTGTTGTAAAGCTGCTTTAAAGGAGCCATATGTAACTCTGACCCCTAGTGTTTAAAATGGGTACTGCAGTCCAAATTCTAAACATTGGAGAGAGCTGTCTCCCCCCCTCCTCTCTAGAGTTGATGCTCACACAGGTCACCATGTGGTGGACTCTGAAGCTTCAGTGTTTATCCAGCTCTGCA
Organism: Labrus mixtus; assembly: GCF_963584025.1. Classification (NCBI taxonomy): domain Eukaryota; kingdom Metazoa; phylum Chordata; class Actinopteri; order Labriformes; family Labridae; genus Labrus; species Labrus mixtus. The sequence continues at coordinate 5,735,598 of NC_083612.1, read as the reverse complement.
TGGGTCTGTAAACCTTTCTGTGTTCTAATCTCTCTCCATTTTTCAAAAGCATCTCCAATATTGATCCTAGTTTGAGCACGTTTCTGCTCGTGGAGCTTATTAGAAACATAGAGAGGCTTTTTAGGTCGGGTACAATCACTTCTATCTGAACCACTTCTCTTGCCCGCTTCCATCGCTGCAACACCTGTTGGTTTGACCTGATAACTGCTCTCATATCAGCACTTTAACATAGCATGTTTCCTTAATGTCTGATCATATAGTAAGGTCACTTTATCATTTCAGTCTCTACACATCTCACTGATTGGACCTGTAGGTGCACTCAGTTCAGCTTTACTGTGAAAGAATGATTTTTACAAACCACCATCTCCTCCTAAAGTCAGTTTAACTGAAGCTCCAGAATCTTCTGCAGGATGTTTTTTAAGCTTTAAGACGTGTTCACACTGAGGTAACACGTTCTCTGGGCAGAGATGTTGCTTTGCCTTCTCTGAATAAAATCAATCAATCAAAGCACAAACCAAACCTTTCTGCAGGTGTTAGATACCAGCAGAGGAGAGAGAAAAAGTGTTTTATGTAAATGACTCTGCCCTTTAATCTGACAGTGTCGCTGCACAAATCTATTCACGTTCAGATATGTTTAAAGATTTATGGTTTTAAGAATCAATCCACTGGAAGCTTTCACAGTGAGAGCAGATCCGTCTGTCGTGTTCTCAGACATCTGAACTTGTCCGGGCATTCACACCTTGAAGGTTTTTTTAAGGTCACGGAGTCTTGGAGAGTCACACAACTCCAGGCGTGAATTGGCGAGAAGCCGCCTCACAAAAGGTGTCTGGTCAGGTGTCAGGTCTAAAAGAAAGGCGCCAACATTTGGTCTTTTGTTTTCAGTGAATCATGAATGTTTTTCTTTATTGAAAGCTCATTGGAACAAATGTGGTTCTATTAAATATTTCTTGAAATGTTTATCATCGTAGTAATCCCTGCAGGATTTCACGGCTGTTTTTCTGATTGTTGCGGCCTAAACTGATGATTCTCTGGTCGCTTTTTAAGAGTTACGGTATGATCGTTGGGAACTGAAACGTTGCCGATGTTCTCTGGAGTTTAGACAATGTGTAGGAGTTTGCTTACAATGTTTGCGATAATCAAAAACAATTAATTATCCCATATTGCGTGCCTTTGACTTCAATCTTTGCTGCTTCTATTTTTGTTGCTGTGGATATCGTTTGATTTAGAATCATATCAACGTTTCGAATTCTGGTGTGGTGACAACCATATTGCAGTAAACTGTTGCTCTTATGCAACAGTTACAAGATGAAGTCAGCTCATTCAGATCATGGACTTGGTTATGGTAAATGGACTTGAGCTTGTAGAGTCTTTTCTAGTCTCAGTGAAGTAGAGCTGGGTGTCGTCTGCATAGCGATGAAAGTCGGTACTGTGTTTATGTGTTTAGCTCCGACTGCTGTCAGCCTGTCACTGCCACCGCGTAGGACAAGGGAGCAATGTTTCTTCAGTAATGTCCAACATGACCTGACATGCGATCCTTACCAAAACCATATCAACGTTTAAAATTCTGGTGTGGTGACAACCATATAGCAGTAAACTCTTGCTCTAATGGTTCATTAACAAAGAGTTGATAGAGAAGAATATTTGCAGCAAACATAAAATGATGTCAGAGGTACATGATGGATTCAGCTCATTGAGATCAGTGAAGTAGAGCTCGGTGTCGTCGGCATAGCAATGAAAGTCAGCACTGTGTTTTATCTGCGATCTTAAATGTTAAAACTCTAAAACTTTGTGGATCTTTTACTTAAAGGATTTGAATTCTGGAATTTGTGTTGTAGAAAAGAAACTGATTTATTTTTTTGTCACTCCAGCATCATTGTGGCTCCTCCCCCTGACAAGCCTGGACAAACACGTACGTCTTTCATCCCGTCACACATCCTGCAGCCAGCATGCCCATCATCAGTAACGCTAACCATGACTTCAGCACCTACTCCATCAGCAGCGACGACAGCAGCCTCGATCGCTTCTTCACTGAGATCCCAGAGACCGAAACAATCAAAGGTGTATACTTCAAGCGCGCTCAGCTGCTTCGAGACCCCAAGGCTTCATACGTGGTGGACCACACCCTTCAGGTCCTTATCAATGTCGGTGGAAACCGCTACACCTTCCCCTGGAGCACCTTGGAGCAGTTTCCCCAGAGTCGTTTGGGACGTCTGCGCTTCTGCACCACCCCGGAGGAGATTGCGCGGCTCTGCGACGACTACGACGAGACGTGCCAGGAGTTCTTCTTCGACCGAAACCCCACAGCTTTCAGAGTCATCCTCAACTTCCTAGCTGCAGGGAAACTACGCCTACTTCGAGAGCTGTGCGCCGTGTCGCTGCATGATGAGCTCGACTACTGGGGCGTGGACCCGGGTCACATGGAGCGCTGCTGCCGGCGCCGCATGATCACCCGCGTGGAAGAGGTGGCCGAGCGAGAGCGCAAGGAAGAGGAGTGGAGGCAGAAGAGGATGATGCTGAAGAAAAACACCAAGCAGAGCGAGAAGGGATATCGTAGATTGACCGTGATGCTACGAGAGGTGGTGGAAAACCCTCAGTCAGGATTGGCCGGGAAGGTGTTCGCCTGCCTCTCCATCGTCATGGTGATGGTCACTGTCATCAGTCTGTGCATCAGCACCATGCCAGACCTCCGGGATGAAGAGACCAAGGTGCGTATGACGCTGACAGATCACTTACTTTCTCTGTGTGGGTTAACGTCCAAATCTTATTCTAAACTCGTACTACAGATTTACACATGACGATTAATCGTGTGTGTGTGTGTGTGTGTGTGTGTGTGTGTGTGTGTGTGTTTTTGCAGGGCGAGTGCTCCCAGAAGTGTCGCAGCATGTTCGTGGTGGAGTCCATCTGCGTGGCGTGGTTCACTCTGGAGTTTGTGCTACGATTCTTCAACGCTAAGAGCAAGCTGGCGTTTGCCCGAGGCCCGCTCAACATCATTGACGCCATCGCCATCCTGCCGTACTACGTGTCGCTGGTGTTCGACATCAAAGACGAGTCAGAGGAGGACGTCATCATGGGGGCGGGCAGAGGATACCTGGACAAGCTGAGTTTGATCCTGCGCTTGCTGCGGGCGTTGAGGATCTTGTACGTGATGCGTCTGGCTCGCCACTCTCTGGGCCTGCAGACGCTCGGAATGACGATGCAGCGCAGCATCCGCGAGTTTGGCCTGCTGCTGCTCTTCGTCTGCGTCGCCGTCACCCTCTTCTCACCTCTGGTCCACCTTGCAGAGAGCGAGCTGGCACCATTCGCCGCCACCCACCCCCAACACAGCTTCAGCAGCATCCCCGCCTCCTACTGGTGGGCAATCATCTCCATGACTACGGTGGGATACGGCGACATGGTGCCGCGCAGCATCCCCGGACAGATCGTCGCCATGACCAGCATCCTGAGCGGCATCCTCATCATGGCGTTCCCCGCCACCTCCATCTTCCACACCTTCTCCCGCTCGTACCAGGAGCTGAAACAGGAGTACGAGCGGCTGTGGAAGGAGGAGCGAGGGGAAGAGATCGCCGCAGAGTCCGAGGAGAGCTGGTCCAAAGTCGATATGTCTCCAGACGAGATCCTGACAGAGTGTAAGGACGACAAAGACGGCGTGATGTCAAACAGTCATCAGCCCACACTCCCGTCCACAGCGTTCTAACAGCGAGAGACTGCAGGGCTGCAGGGACCGTCAGAACATCTGAGGTTCATCTTAACCAGATCTGCACATAACAACTTTAATATTACTGCAACTGTTGTGCACATGAACTAACGAGGATAAAAATATGATTTATATAATATTTATATACTTCCCTGTATCATGGCGTTTTCCAACATTAGTAATAGACACGTTTCAGGCTGTTTATTTTAGCGTAAGCTGTTAGCACTTAGCAGCGTCAGATGTCTTTCCTTGGTCAACATCAGCAGAATTTCTTGCTGTTACATTTTTCGTTTCTTCACGAGTCATGTTGTTGTGACCATGGACGTAGAAGTCGAGGGAAAAGTGGGACTGACTACCCATGACCCGGATGGAGGAAGGGACCCTTAAATACACCTGTAGTATTAGTCTGGATTTGTTTCTGTCTGAGTTATAATTGTGGTAGTAAAGCAAAAGTAAATTGAACATGATTCTTAACTTTTTAATGTTTAAAGGTCCAATCAGTGAGATGTGTAGTGAAATGATAAAGTGACTTTACTATATGATCAGACATTAAGGAAACATGCTATGTTGAAGTGCTGGCTTCTCTGACAACAATGCAGCAGCCAGTATGTCCTCCTTCTAACTTTAGATTCTGGTCCTGAATGCGCTGGATTTGTTTGGACCAGAGAAGGTAGGCGGTTTTAAGGCACCCCCCACACGGCCGTTTTGGACATGCATCGTGAAGTTAAAAGCTAACTTAAGAGCGCTACCATTAGCCTGCTAACACAACAAATCAGGCAACTTGAGCCAAGGACAATTTTGTCCGCCGTTTGTGATTGACTCCTTCAGGCGAATCCGAGGGGAGGGGGTTGCCGCTGTGTCGCTGCAGGATAACGGAGGCTTGTGGTTAAACAGGTTTGATTTGGTTTCATGCCGGTGCTCAAGGGCGACATCTACTGGATCAAAAAGTCGCACGTTCGTCCTTTAAAACATCTGGTGATCCTTAAAAGTCTGTACCTGGATCAGGGTTTTTCTTTGAACAACCAGGATCTAAATCCCCGTTTCTACCAAGCAGTCAGTTTTGGTTCGGTACAGTTTGGTTCAGTTGACCGTGATCTTGCCGTCTGCGTTTCGACAGCCAACCATCCCCTTGCACATCACTAAATCACAGCGGCGAGACGAGAGTGTAGAAAGCCAATAAATTCAACAAAGACGAAGAATGTGACAGTGAACTAAGATCAATCATTCCTAGGAAGAAGAACAGCCTAGAGTTTCTCTCTAATATCTGAACATGGTGCGTTTGGTGTTTGTCCTTTATTACCGCTGCTGCACGGGCAGGGATGATTCTTTCCCCTAATCGACGGACTGCAGTGAGTCTAGCTCCGCCCTTTAGGGTCGGAACGGTACGCTTTGTACCCCAACAGAAGGGTATTAAAAAAGTAGGACAGTACTGATTGGTTATTTTGGTACCATGTCAACTTTTGACGGCGTATTGAACCGAACTGAACCGGACTGTTTGGTGTTTTGGTCTACAGTGAGCTGGATTACAAGATCCTTTGGATAACCAAATCTGGATCATCTGTATCTGGATTAAACCTTTTGAACCACCGGGTCCAGGAGACAGCCGTGTTAGTGACAGACTTTAAATCCCTTTAATGTCAGCACTTTAAACCCAGCTCCGCTGTTCCTGCAGCACAAACCTTGAAATGACAAAGTGCATTTTTAACGTTTGATTTTTTTTAACTTTTCAATCGCAAACAAAACAGAAATATATCTGAATGATTTCTGGGGATAAAATGAGAACTCTGGAGAACCACAAAGCTACGAGATTCATGAAATAAAAACAAGCACAAATGAAACTGAGAAATATGATCAACCCTTAAAAAGACCCTCTCTTCCTGTTCTAGAGTTTTTTGTTCCCTAACTGTTTGTCACGTGATGTTTTCATGTCATCTATGTTAATATTCTGGATGTCTGACTGTCCTTGAATGCATCGTCCGGGAGAGCCTTGACATTCAGCTGTGATTAGAAGGGGACAAAGATTTAAAGAAATCTTCACTGTGACTGAAACGCTGCGTCTGTTTGTGACGTGTTTCAAAGTGAAACGCTCGCCAACTCGTAGTCCGTCCTCTCACGTCCGATTATCAATAAAAATAAACTATTCTACTCTTTGACTCTTTTTTTTAAAATAACAGCTGCAGAGGAATGATGTTGTGTTGGCTTCAGCAGGTACGTCCAACCTGGAGGAGACCCCGGGGGCACCCGGAGCTCGCTGGAGGGATTATATATCCCGGCTGGGGAATGCCACGGGAGCTCCAGGAGGAGCTAAAGAGCGCTGCTGAGGAGATGGACGTCTGAGTAGCATCGCCTGCTGCCAACGATTCGACCTCAGATTGGCGGTTGTTTTTCCACTCCACAGTACCGGTGTATAATTTACTTTAACAGCACCGACGCACAGTCAGCGCAGTGAGGGGAGCGTTTGCACGGGTTCAGACCTCGTCCACACGTAGGCGGATATTTTTGAACACTTAGCTTTTTCTGTTTAGTACACAAACTATGTTTCAGGTCACTGAAACTCTCCTTCAGTAAAACTCCTTCCAGCGTCCACTTCCTGCCACTATGTTGACGAGCAGAGACGCCTGATTGGACGACGGAGGTCACTGCTGCTTCATACAAGAATCCCACCACACAGACCACGCCCCCAACGTCGGCAGTTTTGGACGACACCCGGTCCGACCTCGGGTTTGACTTTTTTTAATTAAATGGTCATTGCTGAGGAAATATTCATGAAAATCCACCGTGAGCGGGCGGGTGGCGGGATGACGATGTTTACATCCTGCCACCAGTGAGATCTTTGAGCCCGTTATGAAGATGCTTCATACTCGGAGTCGGACTCGGTCACTGTGTCCGCCATACATCCTGTCTCCTGAGACCTCCCCCCGTGAACAGGACACTTCAGGAGTTTTCAGAAACGACCAGCATGACATGTTCTAGAAGATTTTCAGGAGTGGAAAACTCTGTAGTGTGAAGTAAACTCTGCTCACACAGACATCTGCTGCTCTGACTGTGTTTGTGTTTCAGCCGACAGATGGAGAGAATGAAGAGCCTCTTTCTGTCTCCACACACACACCGGACACACACACACACACACACACACACACACACACACACACACACACACACACACTTATCCAAACATTAATCTGCTGGCACCACACACACACTCCGCTCCCAAAACAATGGAGAAATTCAAAAGTCCAACAGTCACTTGTTCTTGTCCTCCAACACCTCCTTATTTCCTCCAACCTTCAGCACGGCCTGCTGTCCTCAAGCAGCAGACTGTGACACACACACACACACACACACATACACACACACACACACACACACACTAACACACTAAAATCATTCATATGGAAGTTGGGGAATGATTGGTGACAAAGAGCAGTGAGTAAACAAGCTTTAAACTTTGATGATACACAATCAGAGCTTCTTAATATCATTATGACAATTTAATGAAAAGCAGTAAAAAAACAAAAAGCATGAACTCCTTTTTCTGCTTTGTTTTGCGACAGGATATGCCTGATTTGAGATTTATTACCAAGGTGAAAAAAGGCTGTCCTTGAAGTTTGTTTTATGTGAGAGTTAGGGTTGGTAATTAAAAAAAAATAGCATGATTTTAAGAGTAGCATTCCCTCGGTGCTATCTAGCCAGCTAACAGGAAATGAGCTAATAACCTTCTCATGCCGCAGTGAATTAAGTTTCTATATTCCACAACATAAAATACAACATAGTAAACACTTGTATTAACACGATAACAACGATGAAAGTTTAATTTAAGAAGAAGCAGAATCATTCGCAATGGATTGTGGGATATGTAGTTCCTTGCCTCAGGACGGGTAGGGGTGTCGTAGTGGGGGGAAAAGTGGGACTGACTACCCAGGGCCCCAGTGGGGAGGGTCCACTTTGGAGCGATATTTAGCATCTTTCCCAGCGAGCTACAGTAACATATTAGATATCAACAGATTCTTTGTAAACTGTCAATTCATATGATACCTGTTGTCGCGCTAGCAGCAAAACTGAGTCCGCGACTTTTGCCCAAAAAACAATATTTTGAATGTCAGATGAGACAAATGATAACAAGAAGAATTAAAGTGAAGTCAGAACAGAGAAGAACTATTACAGCCTCTTTTTAATGTCATGGTAGAATCTAATTCAGATTTATTGTATGTTTACATTTTATCATTAATGCCAGTAGAATTTTTAATTCAATAAGCTAACCAATAAGATCAGTTTAGACAATAAAAGCCTTTAGAACATTAACTATAGCAAGTTAATAAGTAGAATAATGCTGCTGGAAATGCTTTAACTGTCTGAAAGGTGCAAATATTACAAAGTTTAAATAATTTTTAAGCTATGAGGAAATATTACAGTGATTATTTATCTTCCATTTTCAGGGTGTAAAACAAAGCATAGTTGTTCAAAGTTTTTATGGGTCATTTGTGTGATGGTCATAGAAATGTTCCTGGTTAGTTTGGGCCGTGGTAGGGGCCCAATGTGATATATTTTCACGGGGCCCGGAGTTCCTGGCGGCGCCCCTGCTCCCATCCCCCGCCCTTAAATGATGTCTTCATTGTACTGTCCTCGTCGTTTTTTGTTTTTTTTTGGTTGCTTTTTTTCTTTGTCAAAGCGTCTTTGAGATTCTAAAAAAAAACGCTTTATAAAACCAGTTTATTATTATTATTATATAAGACGAACTTGTGTCTCCTTCATGAAAATAAACCATCTTTTCACACTCGCTCGTGGTCAGTCTACCTGTGATGGTTATGACATCACGGCTGATAATCAAATCAGCTGTGGAGAAAATGATTTTTACTTCCTGAACTGTCGATCTCTGCAGTCAGTGTGTGATATCTCAAGGCGGCACCAGGAGCTGTCTGTTTGCATGATCTTTATTCGGTCTTTATAAATTTTAAAGCGGCACGGTGAGCTAAAGAGAAGCTGACCCAGTGTCTCCTCACATGGCGAGCACAACACTGAATACAAATAGGCTTTTATTCAGAAAGAGGCATTTCCTTTTACATTCATCAACTCTCAGTATAAATATCCTCCCTGACGGCTTCATCAGGACGAACACGTTATCACAACTTTAAAACGTCTTCTCTGCCGGGTCGCGGATCAGACATGGACTCACATGACATCATATTAAAGGGGTCACGATTCAAAAAGCAGACGCTTGTCTTTTAAATCTTCTTCTGTTTCCGATGGGTCGGTGAGATCACACAGTTGAAGCTGTCGTACGACTTTTCAGCAACTTTGCCAAGTCCGACTCTTCGTCGACACAAACCCTCTTATTCTTGTTAGTCGTGACTCTGTGGAGAAAAAAAGGATAAAACACACGTGTGGAGGTTAGAACGAGGAACTGTTCCTGTCACCGTACCATCATCTATAAATATAATAATCCATCTTTGTTCACATTGTTTAACAGCTTCCTCTAATGAGATACTAAAAAACAAACGGTGTCTGAAAAGGAGAAGTTAGAAGTCAGACTTCTCTCCTCTCGTTCTCACTTTTCTTCTATTAACTCGGAAATTCAAAGTGTTTCCATCCGTCCATTATCTAAACCGCTTTTCCCATTCGGGGTCACCGGGGGGCTGGAGCTGATCCCAGCTGTCATTGGGCGAGAGGCGGGGTTACACCCTGGACTGTTCACCAGCCAATCACAGAGCTGACATATAGAGACAGACAACCAGCCACACTCACATTCTCACCTACAGACAATTTAGAGTCAGCAGTTAACCTAACGAGCATGACTTTGGACTGTGGGAGGAAGAACCCGGAGAGAACCCACACATGCACGAGGAGAACAGGCAAACTCCACACAGAGAGGCTCCTGTCAGACGGGGATTCAAACCAGGAACCTCCACACTGTGAGGGGTGATGTCTTGGTCTCGGTTTATGTGGTCTAGGATGTAGGAGGCTAAAGTCCTCAAAGCTGGCGGCCTGGGTTCAAGTCCGACCTGCATGCCATACCCCCCCCCCCCCCTCTCTATGCTTCGTTCTCTTTCCTCTGTCCTATTGCAAAAAGTAAAAAAGCCCCCAAAATAAATCTATTTAAAATAAATATGAAAAGTGGAAATGATCAATTCAAGTCAACGTCTTTATAACTTCAACAGGTTGAAATGTCCAGAAAGCAAACAGCTCCCCCTAGTGGAGAGTTCTTCAAACTGTTTAATCAGAAATGAAGCAGACTTTTACTAATGCTTGTTAAAGACTTTACATACTGTTAATGAGTACATGTGCTTTAAAATACTGAATGATGCCTCCAAACTATTTTAATAACTTCAATCAAACTTTTCAGGTTTCAACACAAAACATGAGGGCAGTTCAAATCAAAGAAAGAGGAAGAAGAGCTCAAAGATGAACAAAGAGTGAATCAAACTTTTAAGCAGCAACGAAGCCAAAACACAACTGACTTTATTTCTACTTTATTCCCCCCCCCCCCCCCCCCCTCTGACTGCTGCACAACTCCATGACAATAACGACCCATTCAAAGATTTAAACTAAAGGAGCAATATGTAACTCTGACCCCTAGTGTTTTAAATGGGTACTACAGTCCAAATTCTAAACATTGTAGAGAGCTGTCCCCCCCCCTCCTCTCTAGAGTCGATGCTCACACAGGTCACCATGTGGTGGACTCTGAAGCTTCAGTGTTTATCCAGCTCTGCATGGGTCTGTAAACCTTTCTGTGTTCTAACCTCTCTCCATTTTTCAAAAGCATCTCCAATATTGATCCTAGTTTGAGCACGTTTCTGCTCGTGGAGCTTATTAGAAACATGCAGAGGTTTTTTAGGTCGGGTACAATCACTTCTATCTGAACCACTTCTCTTGCCCGCTTCCATCACTGCAACACCTGATGGTTTGACCTGATAACATGGTCTTCATATGTAAACATGAATCATCTGTGTACTTACATGATCGCCTTGATTTTACAGTGTCCGGGAGTGCTCGTCCACTGTTTCACCTTTGTCTCTTGAAAGATTTTATTAGCCACACTCGGACAGCATGTTGGTTCAAACATGTTTCTCTGGCCTGTGAAAACACACAAACACACACACACACATATTTAATACACACCTTGAATGCAGACTTTAAACAGAGACATATAGCAGAGCGCCGTGAGGCAGAGGTGCTGACCTGCAGCGTGGTGATGCAGGCTGCAGATGACAGCGAGCAGCAGCAGAGCGAGCACAGTCTTCATGTTTCAGCAGACGGACGGATGAGCTTCTGTTTGGATGGAGAGCCTTTAATCTTCAGGATCAGATGTGTGTGTTTGAACGCTGCTCTCTGCCCCTTTTATCCACAGCTGAAGCCCTCCTTCTGTCATAGAGTTATTCATACTTTCTAAGAAACAGCCGCTGCTTCCTCCTCTGTTTCCTCGTCTTCTCTTTTCTCATCACGGCGGTAACCCACTACACAGAAAACAAGAAGCTGCTAGAAGTCTTATGCCTTCTTCATTTGTTTGAAATCGTGCTGTGAACAGAAAAGTTTGATTTCCGAGGACGTCCTGGATGAATAAAGGTAGACTGAAAAGAAAAAGAGGTTTCTACAGGCGGGTTTAAACGTGTGAGCACAACCAGAAGTTTAAAGAATCGTGTCGGTGCATCATCCTGACCCCTTCACTGCACTGACAAAGAGACAGATTAACAGTTTAGGATGTGTTCAGTCTCTGCAGCATCACAGCAAACAGCCGGGCCCTCTTTCTATCAGAACAAGAACACAGTGTGGCCGACCCGTTCAGGTTTACAGTTGAACCTAATCTTAATCTCATGCGGTTGAATACAGATTGTGTCGGTGCTGGACCGCAGTTTGGTGTCTGAAACGTTTCTGGGTAATGAAACTTGGTGTGTTGTTTTCCGTGGATTGGATGTAAACTCTTCATGCTCTGAACTCTGGATATCTCCGGCAGTTTCTTTTCTCTTGCGCCGCTTTTGGGAATTTATCCACCGAGCAAATATGAACTGGTTAAAAACAAAGATATTGTAGCGGCTGAGATTGAAAACTCGTCCATTCCACACCCACAGGCTGCGTGCTCATAGCGCAGCGCGGAGCTGCACCGCCGGACAGCTGGAGTGCTGAGACCAAGGAGTTCCTTAGATGTACGAGGTATGAAACAGTATAAAAAACACATCAACAAACACACTTAAGGTCATTGTTCTGAACCGTCAAAACTAGTGCTCTGAGGCCTAGACGAGACCAAGACATTTAAAGATCGAGACAGAGTCAAGACCAAGACCGAGGCCAAGGCAGGGGGAGACCATTGAGACATCTTGTCTGCAGGGGCCGTGTCACTAACTTAGATCGTAACACCGGGAAGGTTGCGGCCGTAACGGGGGGACAAAAATCTAACTACAAATTATTTGTTCTTTTAGAAAGAGGCGTTTTCCTTCTAACCACAGTGATGACGTGGAGAAATAGCCGATCAGTGGTGGTCTTAACCAGTCTTGATTTAAAAACCGGAGTCCGCCCAGTCTGAGACCGAGACAAGAACAAGTAAAAATGCTTTAGATTCCTATGACCTTCAAAAAGTGGTCTCGAGACCAAGACCGATTTCAAGTACTTCAATACTATAAAAACACAAAGTTTTAATGCTGTTCCAGTGGAAGCACACACATAGAATGAAGTAAAAACCAGCTAACGATACGGAGCCGAGACAGACTGAATTTAGGGGTAAATAGGCCTGTACCTGTGACTCGTTCGTATCAAAATAAAATATTAAGTCCAGATAAGTTTGTTGATTTTTTAAACAAGAGGGAAAACAAAGGTCCAAAAGATGATGATTGTCTGCCTCCTGCCACATGACTGAGCAGGTAAAAACACGCCCACTGCAAATTACTGGAAATGATATCAAAACCCATTTAAGGAGAAAAACATAAGAAATAATCAACAGAGGTACAAATGCAGGTTCAGGTGATAAAAGACAAATCCACGCGTCTCTTCTGGCTTTGATATTTGGCGAGCCAGCCAGGAGAGACAACCGCCCTTTACCAGTGTGAGAGTGAATCTGGGTGCTCTCACACAAGGCAATCAGTATCGTGTCCAAGCTCGCTTCACCCTCAAAGTCCAGTTCGTTTTACTCGTATGAGCGCTCGATTCTGCGGTCATTTCATTTCGTTGGTCCTGTCACGGATGAGGGAGGTGTGCTACAACACGGTACAGGTCACGCACAAGCACACGCACTGGTACACAACGAGGACACCAAGTATAATCGATTCCGGCCTTCCAGGTATATGGTTGTATCTGGCCCGGATCCGAGTACGCTCGACCCTTAAGTCCGGTTCATTTGCTCAGTGTGAACACAGACGTAATGTACTCGTATTTGAGTTGAAGAGGTGGTCTCACGATTCACGTGTACTCGAGTACAGTCTGCGGGAGGTGTGAACGCAACCGTGCTCAAACAAGAAAGTGGACCGCTCTATGGGTTGTTGTTGGCGTTTCAGAAATAACAAAAACATCCGCAGGGACTCAGCCCGCGAGTGGTTGCCATGGTTGCTTCTTCTGTCTGCTTCTTGGCGTCCCTTTTAGTTTTTTAATTTTAGTTTTTTGAGTCCGCCTGTCTTCATGATCACTTAAAGACATGCATGCCCTTTGATGAACGTGCTACGTACTACGACTGGGTATTTTGCCTAGTTTCTTACGACTTACGACTGTTGTTTCCAACACACTGTACGTTCAGACAAGCAGAAGTAATCGAAAAGCACTCTTTCTCTCTAGCGACAAACCTGCCAAACAGTTTATTTTAGCTACCTACTCTTAGCCTAGCTTAGCAGTTAGCTTTTTTTACAATGGCTTCTTTTTCTGTCTCTCCCTCTCCTGCTCTCTCCTGCTTTACGTGTCAGATGTTAAGTTACTCCTCGTCCTCCTTTAGTGATAATGGTACATGTAAGAAATGTAGTTTATTTTTAGCTTTGGAGGCGAGGGTGTCTGAGTTAGAGAGACGGCTCCGCACCATTGAGTCAGAGTCATCGTATGCAGCAGTAGTTAGCCAGCCACCTGTAGCCGGTGCGGGCTGACACAGCTTGGCTTCCCCCCCGGTAGCTCCCGAGCAGCCGGGAGGCAGTGGCTGGGTTACTGTCCGAGGGAAGCATAGTCGAAAATCGAAGCACACGGTTCCCCACCAACCAGTTCACGTCTCAAACAAATTTTCCCCACTCAGCGACACACCTGCTGAGAATAAAACTCTGATTATTGGAGACGCCATAGTCCGAAACGTGAAGCTAGCGAAGTCAGCGGGCATAGTTAGGTGTATACCCGGGGCCAGAGCGGGCGACATCGCATCTCATTTAAAGTTGCTGACAAAGACTAAAGGTAGATTTGATACAATCGTAATTCATGTCGGCACTAATGACTCCCGACTACGCCAGTCGGAAGTCACTAAGGTTAATGTGGAGTCGGTGTGCACTTTTGCTAAGACGATGTCGGACTCCGTAGTGTTCTCTGGACCCCTCCCAAATCAGACCAGTGATGACATGTATAGCCGCATGTCATCACTCAACCGCTGGCTGTCGAGGTGGTGTCCAGCACACGATGTGGGCTTCATAGATAACTGGCAGTCTTTTTGGGGAAAACCTGGTCTGCTAGCTAGAGACGGCATCCATCCCACTTTGGACGGTGCAGCTCTATTATCTAGAAACATAGCAGAGGTTATTAGTCCAAAACCCTGACAACAACTCAGAGTTCAGACCAGGAGGCAGAGCTGCAGTCTTACACTTAGATCTGTCTCCCAGTCACTATAGCTGTAATTCTGAATCGATCTGTAGTTATACTACAGGTACTGTGTCTGTCCCCCGGCCCAGACCCGTTTTTATAAGTCATCCAAACGGCGTGGATCGTCAACATCTCATTAGAATCAAAACTACGAATACGATTTTGCAAAAAAAATCAGAAAATTCACTGCCAACTTTAGAACATTAGGTCCTTAGCATCCAAATCTCTTTTAGTGAATGATCTGATATCAGATCAGCACATTGATTTACTTTGTTTGACTGAAACCTGGCTGTGTCGAGATGAATATGTTAGTTTGAATGAATCCACTCCTCCCAGTCATTTTAATACTCATATACCTCGAGACACCGGACGAGGTGGTGGAGTAGCAGCTATTTTCAATTCTGGTCTTTTAGTTAACCCTCGACCAAAGCTGAATTTTTCTTCTTTTGAAAGCCTTGTTCTTAGTCTTCCACATCCAGTCTCAAGAACCTTTCAGCCAGTTCTAGTTGTTGTAGTTTACCGCCCTCCTGGCCCATATTCTGAGTTTCTATCTGAATTTGCAGAATTTTTATCAAATGTAGTCCAGTGATAGAATAATTGTTGTAGGTGACTTTAATATCCATGTGGATGTTGATAATGATAGCCTGAGCACGGCTTTCATGTCATTATTAGACTCTATTGGTTTCACCCAGGGTGTAAACGAACCTACTCATCGTTTTAACCACACCCTGGATTGATAGCTTTAGTCCCTCTCAGCTACATCAGTTTGTTGATAGTGCAGTGGATTCGCTGAGAGTTACTCTGGATTCGTTTGCTCCCCTAAAACAGAAGGTTATCATATACAGTACATCATATTACTGCATGTATCTATCTGTAAATCTCAGTCACTAACCACCTCCTATCCCTGTCCAAGCCCGGCGCAGTCTAGGCCTGTGAAGGCTGTTTCGTCATGAGCCGGGAATCCGTTAAAAGACAATGAGTAAGGTCTTTTACCTGCTTTTTGTAAAGTGTCTCGAGATAACACTTGTTATGAGTTGACGATATACAAATAAAAATTGATTGATTGATTGATTGATGATGTGTTGTATTACGACGTTATGTACAAGAGGTAACCGTGCTCAGGCCCGGATAGTCCTGGAGCAGTGTGAGTGCAGGCCAGCGAGAGAATGGGGAGGGGGGGGGGCAATCATGCTACGGCCCGATACGGGACAACTGGGCCGAGTGTGAGTGCGCCCCAAATCCTAGCTGGACTTCTCTTTTGGCCCTGACCTGGATTTTAAATGAGACAATATCTGCCTCATGTTAATGTGTTGTGTGTGTGTGTGTGGTTGTGTGGTGTGTGTGTGGTTGTGTGTGTCTGTATGGTTTTGTGGTGTGAGTGAGTTCACTGGTTCATGTGAATGGGGTGAAGGAATGAGAGGACGTATCTGTTCCCTTTTTTTTAACTTCCTCGTTTGTTTCCATGAAGAATCTTATTCAGAAATTAAAATTCTGAAAGTTTAAAACTCACCGAGAAGTTGTGGTTTAGAGACATTAAAGATAAACTTCAACTGATGATGTGAAGGAATGTGGCAGTAAGTGGAAATTGAACATAAGCATTTTTAGATCATGGTCATACCATGTAAATTTACATGCAATGTGAAGCTACGAGCTAACTAAAGAGCGCTAACATTAGCCTGCTAACACAACAATGCAGGACACAACAATGCAGGACGCAGGCAAATAGAGCTCGAGCTTTAAATGTAAATGAGCTGTGTCTGACCACGCCCCCTCTCTGGAAGGGCTTGGGTGTACTCGGGCTTTCTCGCTCCATGTCCTATTGTTTACGGTGAGAAGGCAGACTCAGAGGGGCAGAACAAACACCTAGCTGTGGGAGTGCCACCCACCTGGGGGAGGGGTTACTGCCCTTTGTGATGTCATGAAGGGGAAATCTCCAAACGGCCTGTTTGAGCACACATTTTCTGAAAAGTGGAGCAGGGAGAAGACGTAGAGGATGGACTTCTCTTATCATTGGGGGGTTTGTAGACGGACTAGAGACACACGTTAGTGTTAGAGGAACATGGTACAGACATGGCTTCAGTGTTTAGTCAGCTCTGCATTGGTCTGCAATTTTTTCTGCGTTACAAGCTTTCCATTTTTCAAAAGAATGCAGTGCAGTTCTGCTGAAATCATCTAGTGTGGTCAGATTTCAGTAGTACAGGATGTCGTAGGGACGTATCAAAATAAAAGCAGTAGTATGACAAGATGTTCACTTCCTCATCATGAATCTCTGAAACTGTCCAGCCGTGAATTTTGAGAACAGACTATTAGGAAAACTTAATTAGTCTACTTATTTCTGTTCCTGCTTTCAGGTTTAATGTGAAAACAGAGAGAAATGAAACAGCAGTTTCCTGTTTTTAAGGTTTAAGGATCCTGTCTTCCCTCTCCCATCATCCTCCGTCTAGAACTTACTATATTAATGTGAATACACACACGGTGTCATACCTACACTCCTCTTCATGTAAGAAGAAGTGAAAACGTTATTTTATTTGAATTAAACTTTTATTTTGAATCTTTAAGTCTCCGCCTGTTGGATCAGGGAAACATCGTGTGACCTGCTCAGGAACGATCCCATCACTAAAACATCTTCCCCTGACTTTGAAGAAAAGTGTTTTAAAAAAACCTTGTGTTCATGTGAAGACGAACTCGGAGAAGTTTGAAGGTCACACGGTGAGTCTGCAGACAGGATACCGAGGAAGGCAGCGAGAAGTGAAAACAGGAAGGACAAAGTCACAGAGATGTTACAGACGTCACTTTCACAGAAACTCTGCATGACATTTTTTTTTACACGTTTAGATTCTGGTTCATCTTAAATGATTACCTTTAACTATTAATTACCATTTAATTATTTTATGTGGCCGCACGGTGATGCAGTGGTTGGCGTTGTTCCCTCACAGCGAGGAGGTTCCTGGTTTGAATCCCCGTCTGACAGGAGCCTCTCTGTATGGAGTCTGCATGTTCTCCCACTCCATTTGATCTGCAGAGTCCCTGTGCTCTGCCTCTGGTCACTTCCTGTCTGCACCTGTGCTCTGCCTCTTGTCACTTCCTGTCTGCACCTGTGCTCTGCCTCTGGTCACTTCCTGTCTGCACCTGTGCTCTGCCTCTGGTCACTTCCTGTCAGCACCTGTGCTCTGCCTCTTGTCACTTCCTGTCAGCACCTGTGCTCTGCCTCTTGTCACTTCCTGTCTGCGCCTGTGCTCTGCCTCTGGTCACTTCCTGTCAGCGCCTGTGCTCTGCCTCTGGTCACTTCCTGTCTGCACCTGTGCTCTGCCTCTTGTCACTTCCTGTCAGCACCTGTGCTCTGCCTCTGGTCACTTCCTGTCTGCACCTGTGCTCTGCCTCTGGTCACTTCCTGTCAGCGCCTGTGCTCTGCCTCTTGTCACTTCCTGTCTGCGCCTGTGCTCTGCCTCTGGTCACTTCCTGTCAGCGCCTGTGCTCTGCCTCTGGTCACTTCCTGTCTGCACCTGTGCTCTGCCTCTTGTCACTTCCTGTCAGCACCTGTGCTCTGCCTCTTGTCACTTCCTGTCTGCGCCTGTGCTCTGCCTCTGGTCACTTCCTGTCAGCGCCTGTGCTCTGCCTCTGGTCACTTCCTGTCTGCACCTGTGCTCTGCCTCTTGTCACTTCCTGTCAGCACCTGTGCTCTGCCTCTGGTCACTTCCTGTCTGCACCTGTGCTCTGCCTCTGGTCACTTCCTGTCAGTGCCTGTGCTCTGCCTCTTGTCACTTCCTGTCTGCCCCTGTGCTCTGCCTCTGGTCACTTCCTGTCAGTGCCTGTGCTCTGCCTCTGGTCACTTCCTGTCTGCACCTGTGCTCTGCCTGATCTGACTTACAGCTGACTTAAACCCCAACGGTGCGTTCCAGTTACCTCACAACTCTTGGACTCGGAGCTGGGAATGTCGTCACATCCCAGTCAACCGTGTTCCAGTTGCAAGTTGGAAACACAACATGGACGCCTCCAGGAGTACCTTCTTTTCATTTTGTGAGCTAACACCCGGTGGTGGAACGAACTACCAAACTCCATTCACTCTACAGAGTCCCTTCGCACCTTTAAGACAAAGCTAAAGACCCAGCTTTGTATTTATTCTCCAAAGTGAATTTATGTTGTAGCAAGAATTCCAAACTGACCCTCACTACATCGTACATATCAGACCTTTATTTTCTCCAGAAGAGAAACGATCATCACCGCTGACGGACGCTGAACTCCGGCTTACGTCTTGAAGTTCGAGGACTTCCTGAAACTTTTCAGACTGAAACAAACACAACATTTATTAATTAACAATTAAGTGTTTTGATATCTGGGAGAAAAAACGACAAAAGGCGTCTTGGGTTTTCATTTTTTTTTATTGGTTAGGTCTTCCTATTCGATTCAAACGTTTAAATTAAAAGAAGTGTTTAAGAGGAGAGCAGAACTAAAAGAAAAAAGTCTTCAAGCCTTCATTTAAAAATGTGAAAAACAAACGAAATCAAATCAAAGTTCCTCCTAAAAACACTCCAATCACGACAACACACACACACAACAACGTAAAAGTCACACACTATACACAACTCAAGCTATCAATCTTTAATCTGGGCCACAACAAACACGCCGCTGTGATCGCCGTGCTCATCCCGCCGACCGCTGCTGCGGCGGGTCGCGCATGTCGCTGAATATCTGTGGGGTTTCCTGCAGGTTCTCCAGGGGCTGTGATTAGATGTGGGTGGGTGTCAGAGTGGTCGTCGAGGTCGCCGTCATGGCTCCTCGTTTTAAAAACCAAAGGTGTTCTCGCCGCTGTACGCCACGTATAAAAAGCCGTCCTCGTCCTTCTCCTTGTCGTAGAGCTGGCCCATCGTGATGCTGCAACACGAGCAGAGACACAGTGACCACATCATCCGTCACATCCATTTAACATCTACAGCTAGCGTCAATGCTAACAAGTTAATGAGAAGCAAAGCCTGACAAAGATGTCGACTAAAACGATCACAAACTTCGAACAAAGATATTTAAGTTTCACATTCAGAGATAATCAACCCTGGAGGTTTTCTTTGTTCATGTTTGTTTGTTCTGCAGCTCTGAAAATAAAGAAGCGATGACAGAAAATAAAACTGAAGAGGCGCCGAGGAGAAACGTGTTTTAAAGAGTAAAACAGGAGAGGTTCAGAGAATCGCTCCCCGGACTGAAACGAGGTCGCTCCCCTCGACTGAAACTGTCCTCGTGTCTGTGGTCTCCATGTTTTCAAAATGGAGATTAGAGGATCGTCTCGTGTGACGCCCCCTGCTGGAACTCTTTAAGCCGAGCTCTCTGAGAGGATTGTGTGTGACTACAGGCCCTGCAGTTTGTTTTTAAAAGCTCAGTATTTTTATAACTCATTTAGGGAACAGAGAATGTACGGGGGCGGGTCCTGACCTGGACTGAGGCACGGTCTTGTCCACAAACAGGAAGATGGCCTTCTCCGACGGCAGCTGGATGCGTTTTCTGATGATCCACATGAACTGAGCCACCGTGATGTCAGAGGGGACCAGGTACTTCCTCTTATCGATGTCTGTGATCTGTGATCCCGACACCTTCTCAACTATCACCTGAAACACACACACACACACACAATTAGACACAATAACTCCCATTTCCATCCTCCGTCAACGCCACCCATTACATCACCATTTGCTGCCATTCCAGTCGATGATTGAAACGTCAAAACAGGTGAAAGAACAACGAATCATCCTCAAAAAGACAGAGCAACATGTTGTTTACACCATTTTCTATTTATTCCTGTGATCTTGTGATCTTGTAGTTCTTCTGTGATCTTGTAGTTCTCCTGTGATCTTGTAGTTCTCCTGTGATCTTGTAGTTCTCCTGGATCTTGTAGTTCTCCTGGATCTTGTAGTTCTCCTGTGATCTTGTAGTTCTCCTGGATCTTGTAGTTCTCCTGTGATCTTGTAGTTCTTCTTCTTGTAGATCTTTTCCAAGTGGTCGCCCGTGTTCAAATCCAACCTGTGGCTTCTTTCCTGCATGTCGTTCCCACTCCCTCTCTCCCTGATTTCTGACTCTATCCACTTTCATTTCTACATAATAAAGACACACAAAACAAAACGAAACTCACCGGGACCCTGTCAGGGTACTTGTTGCGGATTTTGGCGGACTCTATGCATCGATGTTCTGGAAAGACAAAAAAAAGCGACATTAGAGATAACATTCACGTTTTACGAAAATAAAATGCACAGGTCTTACTTTCTGTTTAGCACAAAACCCAAAAGGGTCAAAGGTCACGGACACACAGATCGGTGTCAGGGGATTCACAAACGGCTGAACTACAACGACCAACTGTAAACGCTTCAGAACCAAAACCACAACAACCTTTGATTTAAATGAGACCAATGATCAAAAAAATAAACTATCAAAACACTGGGTGTCTAGGACCAGAGACCCTACGGTGGCTGAGAAGTGCCAAACACAGATATCTGTGATTTTATCTCTCAGGAGGATTAACAGCTTAATGTGTCGACATCCTCCATCAGCACAAAGTTTATGACTCTATCTGAACAAAGACACGATGATCTGTCGATGTGCACCGAGCCAACACGTCTACTTCAACATGCAGACAGACTGTGTGATATTTAAATCAGCTGACATTCACATTTAAAGGGTTTAATTTTGACGTTTGTGTCGACGCAGCTTGCAGCTAACGTGAGGCCCGTTTGTGAGCTACACGGACATTTTAGAGATTTTATCCCGAGTGTAACCTTCATATATATTCACCTGTGACACAAAAACAAACATGACACTTCAGAAAATAAACTGCGTAGACATGTTTTGACCCCCCTGCCACCATAACAACACCTCCCTCCTCCCTTACCCAACGAGTGATCCTCTTTGAACATCCATTTCATGTTTGCCGTCTCCGGGCTCTTCCCGCTCGATGTAGCAGCTTATTAACGCGTTTTTTTAACGTGTCGACGTGTTTACCGTGAGCTGTGCTTTTAAACGTAAGCGTTAAATTAAAGAAGAAACGACGCGACGGCTCAAACTCTCGATCAAAACAACAAACAACAACCTCCTCTTCACTATCAGCCCTCTGAGCGCGGCCCCGGCGATGACGTCAGACGCGGACTGTTCCATTCCGCCGCAGAGAGGAGGGGTGGGCGACTTAAAGAAAGAGGACGGTCTTTCCTTTTATACCGACGTTATGAGCATGAAATTAATTTACTGTCTCTGCTATGACGCAGTTAGATGTTTTTTTGTTTCATTTGTAACTTTTGGTGATAAATCCGTTAATTTTGATTCGCTACATTTTGACATCCTCCCCTTCGCTCCTCCACAGTGCTGCACTCCCAATGAGGAACATAAACATAACCATAAACTGCCCTGTATATCTCATACTTCTGCTGATTGTTTTCATTACACACAAGGAAATGATTATTATTCCAATAATTTAACTTTTTAACTGATAGATTGAAAGTTTGATTCTTGTTAAACAGTCACCACCCTTTAATTTCTACAAATAGACTTATCCATTAACCTTACTTTTTGCATGACATATAATCATAATCAAGTCGTGTGCATAAGTTAACAAAACACAAAGGTATAAAGGTAAAAAATATACACAGAGGAGAAGTCTGCTTGGTGATTCAGGGCCTGCCTGAAGTCAGACTATAACAGATCCATGCCAGCAGGTGGCGGTGTAGAGCCCTGATCCACAACGTTTTCACTGGGCCTTTGAGTATTTTGGAGGCCTGCAAAGATCTGTTTGACTTCTCCAGGCCAAATATTCTGATAGAAACAGTTGAGATCCAACTCTGCTGTCAGGAAGGACATGCAGAGAACTCAAAGTTAACCCCTGACGGCGGAGCAGAACAAAATGCACAGGAAGTGTAAAAGGGGAATGGCTGCTGTAGGGAGGGGGGAAATTAGCATTAACCACCCAGGGCCATCTATTAGAGTTAAATGTCTTGTTTTTTATTGCAAAAAAAATGCAGGCAAACTCTGCCAGCGTTCAAAATGACAACCTGAAAGCATCAATCAGTAAGATGTGTAGTGAGTGTGTACAAAAGGCAGTCTGAGCGCAGAGGAAAGGAGAGTGAATCGAGGCCGTGTGCACGGACTAATTACGGCCCAATTAGAAAACTCAAGTACCAGTAGAGGTGTGCGTGCGTCCTAGAGACCTGTAAGTTTTGTATTATAAGTTATAGGTACAGTTATTCTGTG
This sequence comes from Labrus mixtus, assembly GCF_963584025.1. NCBI lineage: Eukaryota > Metazoa > Chordata > Actinopteri > Labriformes > Labridae > Labrus > Labrus mixtus. The sequence continues at coordinate 5,712,941 of NC_083612.1, read as the reverse complement.
GCTGTATTAATTTTAACCTTATTCGTAGATTTGGGTAGTTTGTTTCTCTAATTGCGGCTCAGTTGGTAGATTTGTCGCCTCTCAACCAGAAGGTCCAGGGTTCGATCCCCAGCTGAGCAACATGTCCGATGTGTCCTTGGGCAAGACACTTAACCCCGCATTGCTCCCGCTGCTTCAGTGGCGGTGTATGAATGGATTAGTGTTGTACTTACTCTCTGATGTACGTCGCTTTAGATAAAAGCGTCTGCTAAGTGAATTGTAGAATTGCTAGTTTGGATCCCCGCTAGCTTAATACACGTGACCGAAGTGAATAATTAACCCATTTGTTTATAGAGTGCCTTGAGTGTACATTACATTAGAGTCTGTTTGAGATTAATATATTTCATTTGAAGTAAATGCAGAACAGAATAAGATTTTATCTGCGTAATAGCTAAGCTTTTGTGATTTATCTTTTCACAGAACCACTCACATTTCTAAGCCTGTATGCGCTCATGTTTGTACACTGTTGCAAGGAGAATTAAAACCACTTAAAGGAGAGAAGTTGTCTGCATCTGTGTTTTAACAGACACGCCTGGAGTGAAGTGTGAAATACGACTCAGCCAGTTCATACAGTCCTTTTAAACCTCCATAACAGAGTGAAATGATAAAGTGAGCTTACTATATGATCAGACATTAAGGAAACATGCTATGTTGAAGTGCTGGCTTCTCTGACAACAATGCAGCAGCCAGTATGTCCTCTTTCTAACTTTAGATTCTGGTCCTGAATGCTCTGGATTTGTTTGGACCAGAGAAGGTAGGCGGTTTTAAGTCACCCCCACATGGCCGTTTTGGACGCCCCTCGGTTTGCCAGATATGAGAGCAGTTATCAGGTCAAACCAACAGGTGTTGCAGCGATGGAAGTGGAGAAGAGAAGTGGTTCAGATAGAAGTGATTGTACCCGACCTAAAAAGCCTCTGCATGTTTCTAATAAGCTCCACGAGCAGAAACGTGCTCAAACTAGGATCAATATTGGAGATGTTTTTGAAAAATGGAGAGAGGTTAGAACACAGAAAGGTTTACAGACCCATGCAGAGCTGGATAAACACTGAAGCTTCAGTGTCCACCACATGGTGACCTGAGTGAGCATCAACTCTATAGAGGAGGGGGGGGGGGGGGAGACAGCTCTCTACAATGTTTAGAATTTGGACTGCAGTACCCATTTTAAACACTAGGGGTCAGAGTTACATACTGCTCCTTTAGTTTAAATCTTTGAATGGGTCGTTAGTGTCATGGAGTTGTGCAGCAGGCAGAGGGAGGAGGGAGACCAGAGGAGCAGAGAGGGAGAGAAACAGGGCAGCAGGTAAAGTTTTATTTAGTTTCAGTAAACATAAAACCTTATATTTCAGTATAAAAGTGAGCAGGTTTACAGGCACATGATGGATGGGACGGTCCTACTTCCTGCAGTCTGCATTGGCACTACTTTCTACGGCGGACTGAGCGGTGATCTGGTTGTCGGGGGGCAGCGGTTTGCCCAGGTGGTGTCCCGTGGTGAGGCCGTACGGCTGCGACTCTCTCTCCTCCCTCACCTTCGGCCACAGCAGGAACCCCCCCTGAAAGCTGAGGTCAAAGAGCTCACAGGGGGCGAAGGTCAAAGGTTTCTCTCCCAGCAGGCCTTTCAGCCGCGCTCGCCACCCGTCCAACATGGCGGTTCGCACGGAGGGAGGGCAGTGAGTCGGACTCCAGAAGATCTGAGGAGCCAGAACCTGAAAGCCGCAGAAATGCAGCGTCCCGTTCTGACAGGGGGAAAACAACAGAGACAAAAAAAAACAAAAAAAACAAGGATGACTTCCCTTTAAATCGTTATCTTTAATTCTCAGTCATCATATTTAGGCGTGCTGGTTTTTATCCACGTATTCTGTTGCTGACCTGAAGCGGCCACAGCGTGACGTTGATGTCTCCGTTGATGCCGTCGGGTCTGAACATCGTCTGCGTGGCTCCCGTAGTGAAAGACAACATTGCTTTCTTATCCTTCAATGAGACAGAAAATAAAACGTTTTTCATCAGTATGAGGAAACATATCGTGAAGACGAGAGAGAGAGAGCAAGAGAGAGAGCAAGAGAGAAAGTTAACAAGAGAGCGATCAAGAGTTCATATCAGACGGATTTTTCATTATTAGTGATTTAACTGCGGTTAAAGGCACGCTGTGCAACATTTTAAATATGATACCAAATATATTCCAACTAATCAGTGAGTAATGACTTCCTAAAGAGAGTGAAGTCAGACTTCCTCTGGGTTTGTTGTTCTGAGCTCTGTGTTCTCAGAGGTCTCAGTCTAACTTTCAGTCAACCTAACGACAGGCTGAGAGCTGGAGCTGAGGCGGGTTTTAAGCCTCCTGACAAACCGTTACACCGCACCCACCTGTCAATCAGGTCAGCTACACGCCTTATTGTGAATGACTCTTATCCTTCATCAAATCAAAACTGATGAGTCATCAAAACATTCACCCCCCGTACAGTGTGTGTCGATCGAGACATGAACTAATCAGACCTGTTTGGTTTTTTGAACCAGGCTGTAAACATGTTAATCTCTGCTGTAAAAACAGGCTTTTTTGAATGGGTGTGTATGTGACTTCCTGTGTTTCTGCAGCCAGCCTCTAGTGGACACTCGAGGAACTGCAGGATTTTGAACCGCTTCATTTTTCAACACCTGACAGGACGGCACTTCCTTCTCCACTTCCTGTTTTGCTCAGAGGCTCAAACATGTGTCAGACATGTTTTTGTTAAAAAATGTGATCCCCTCCCTCTCTAACTGTTACCCTGACACCACCTGGGGACGGCCCCGCCCCCTTCTGGGACGCTGTCAGTAGAGGTGTATGGTGGAGTTTGACAGCAGTAAAATTCAAGGAGAACCAACAGGTTTTGTTTATTATGAAACATAACAGACCTTGAATATCCCGTTGTTGTACATCTTCTCGAGGGAGAAAGCGAAGCCCTGAGTCAGGACTCGATCAATCCAGCCCTTCATGATGGCAGGAACACTGAACCAGTACAGAGGAAACTACACACACACACACACACACACACACACACACACACACACACACACACACACACACACACACATACATATCACATGGAATCAGAACATTTAAACAGAGGCATATTTTGTGCAGAGTTTAGTTTTCCGTGACTGAGCTCTGGACGAACTGAAGCTCTTTGCAGATAAAAGTGATGCTCTGATTGGGGCGCTGGTGGCGCAGTGGTTAGTGCGTGCGCCCCATGTATGGAGGCTGTAGTCTTCAAAGCAGGCGGCCCAGGTTCAAATCCCACCTGTGGCTCCCTTCCTGCATGTCATTCCCCTCTCTCTCTCTCTCCCTGATTTCCGACTCTATCCACTGTCCTATCTCTCCATTAAAGGCACAAAAAGCCCAAAAATAAACCTTAAAAAAAAAAGTAAAAAGTGATGCTATGATTGTGACCTCTGACCTGGAAGATGATCAGCTCTGCCGCCTCCACTTTCTTCTGCTCGGCGGCGATGTCTTCACTGAGGTGACCCTCCATCCAGGCGTGCATCGTCTCCTCTCCGTACTGGAAGAGCTCCGGATTCTTGAGGTCACCTGAACATAACACACCAGGTTAACTCAAAGGACCACGCTCCATATTTTTATATTTCATAAATAATCTTGTTTTTCCTCTGCATGGATCACAACCTGATACGTACTCTGAACTGAAATACTTCTTTAACAGCAGCCTTCTGTTTATTAACGAATCACAGTTACCTCTCTAACTTGGTGCAACAAACACCTTTTAAAGGATGGGCGCTGTGTGCAGAGCTTTCCCTCACACTCGGGGTCGGGTCTCAGTGGCAGCAGGCTAAGCAAGCCGACCCAGACGTCCCTCTCTCCAGCAGCGTTTTCCAGCTCCTCCTGGGAGATTCTGAGGCGTCCCAGATGGGATATGTAATCCCTAAAGAGAGCTCTGGGTCTACCCCGGGATCTCCTCCAAGCTGGATGTGCCCCGAAAAACCTCCAACAGGAGGCGATCAGAAGGATCCGAAATCAGCCCTGAACCACCTCAAATACAAAATCTACAATTCATGTATCAGACACTTTGACAAAAATCAGAGAGTAAGCACAATACAAGCAAGGAGAGAGAGAGAGAGAGAGAGAGAGAGAGAGAGAGAGAGAGAGAGGAAACAACGACAGGAAGTGCAAACAAACAGCTTTAAAGGGATACTTCACTCATTTGCATTAAGCTTTGTATCATTAGAAACATGGTTGTATTTTTGAATGGTCGTGCATCCCGCCCTCATTTTCCACTGAGATGGGAAATCTTTGTATTTCTAAGTCTGACAAGGAGCTTCCAATCTGTCAATCACAGATCAGTGGGCGGGAACTCACTCCCAGAATCGAAACTTAACGTCTGCCATATTGCTTGGAAGCTATGCTAACAGGCATTCTCTGTGGAGAAAACTGATAATGGCAAAAAAATATAAATATAGCAGCGAGATATAATATAGCTGTCGGCAGCGGTGAGGACGAGGAGCCCGGGCCGGCTCGAGCCGGGGCGGACTGGTGGTGTCGGTGCTCTCACTGTTTGTCTATGGACACAGACATAGAGTCTGTTTTCTGTCATTTCCTTCTTGAAGAAATCTCTGAATCAGTTGCCTTTTCTCAGCCAAGAAGGCACCAACTTCAAAATGTATTTCACATTTCTACATATATGACCCAATGTCAGATTCATGTTTCAACGGGTGAAGTATCCCTTTAAGTCTGAACAGACACACAGGTGCTGACAGGAAGTGACCAGAGGTGCTGACAGGAAGTGACCAGAGGTGCTGACAGAAAGTGACCAGTTTTGGCCAGTCGATGGCTAGGACAGAAGACCAGTTACAAAACACCACTCGGCTTCATGAAACGATGATGTCACCCATAACGATGCAGCCTATCACACTTCAGGCCACCTCTGCAAAAGTCACTCCCCCAGCTGGGACTAACAAACGTGTATTAATCCGCCGCTGTAAATAGTCCCGAACATTTCAAACAGTTTCCGTGAGAAGCTGTTAAAATAAAGTTCACGATCTTCTGAGAAGCTGACGGAGCTGAGAGGAACAGTACAAAGGCGATTAGCGTCTTTGAATTGGGTTTGATCGCTTTAAGAAAACAAGAGAATAAATCCAGATTGATCCTCTACGTAACCGAGTGACTCTCAAATCCTCGCTGGATTACTCATTAGCTTAAAGTCCACTCACACTTTTAGAGTCCTGCTCCCTGATTAAACACACTGATTAATAAACATGAGAGAGATAGTGATGTCACCGATGATGTCATCCTGCGTGGCGTTGGCTCTGAAGTTCATGGCGTACAGGTCGGACACGAGGACGCTGTATCCCTGCTCCTTCAGCTCCTCCATCGCCGCGTCACGCACCGCCGCGTTAAACGAACCCGGACTCTGGTGGGCGTAAACGATCAGGACTGTCTTCTGAGCTGACACACACACACACACACACACACACAGACAGATTAATAACTTGTTAAATAAGATGCTATGCTAACAGTTCTTTGAGGCTGTATTTGAGCACAGCGGTACTTAGCGCTACATGCTAATGTAGCTCAGCTAACGGCTGTTTGTCACTTTCCTTTGTTTCGTTCAGAGATCAGCCAGAGTTGATTTATTTCACACAAAAATAAAGAATTGAACAATTTTAACAACTCAAATACATAAATGTACAGCCCTGAGGGACCGTCTTAAATATCTAATTGATTCATAAAACATTTCTGATTCTTGTACATTTACAGTTTTCAATACGTAAAATAACGACTTTTCGGCGTTATTCACGACATCATCGTACATTTTCAACTTTAATCTGTTATCTTATTCTTGTATAATTAAAATTTTCATTACCGGACCTTAATTACGACATTAATCTTGTAAATTCTCGTCTTTGATATCGAAAAATTATTTTTTACGTTAATGACCTCAAATCACAAATTAAATTTGATAACTTCTTGACCTAAATCTCGTTTATTCACGACTTTTATTTTGTCAAATTACATTGTTAATATAAAACATTTTTGACTTTTAGCTCGTTAAATTAGGAATGTAAATGTTTTACATTATTCTCATAACATATAAAATGATGTGTTAATGTAATGTCTTAACTTTTCGACCTTATTCACGATGAGATTTAAAATCGTAAAATTACAAAATGTTAATGTCATACATTTTCAACCTCATTTGCGATTTTATTGTCTTAAAATTACGACTTTAATCTAACAGTCTTGACCTTAAGCATGTAAAATTAAGAATTTTATCTCATACATTTTCAACTTCAATCTCGTAATTTATGACCTTATTCTCGTAGCTTTGCGATTTTAAATACATAATATTACGCATTTAATCTCTTAATTTTTTACCTTAATCTAGTTAATTCACAACTTTAATCTCTTAATTTTCAGCCTTGTTCACAAATTAAATCTTATAAAATCGTAACTTAAATATCATTTATTTTCAACCACAATCTTGTGAATTAACGTCTTTAAAAT
>NC_083612.1:5658918-5701418 GCF_963584025.1 Labrus mixtus | reverse complement strand
CTGTCTCCTGCAGTGAGTCAGTCCCCATAGAGACCCATGTTAAAATGTCCAACTTTACAGCTGCAGTTCCTCCAGTGTCCACTAGAGTCTGTCTCCTGCAGTGAGTCAGTCCCCATAGAGCCCCATGTTAAAATGTCCAACTTTACAGCTGTAGTTCCTCTGGTGTCCACTAGAGTCTGTCTCCTGCAGTGAGTCAGTCCCCATAGAGCCCCATGTTAAAATGTCCAACTTTACAGCTGTAGTTCCTCTGGTGTCCACTAGAGTCTGTCTCCTGCAGTGAGTCAGTCCCCATAGAGACCCATGTTAAAATGTCCAACTTTACAGGAGAAATAAACATGTTTACAGCCTATAGCTCATTTTATCTGTACGAGAGGTAAAAAATGTTTTTGGCATATATTTTCATAATTAGGGGCGTGTTCAAATTGACTTAAAGGTGCGTTTGTTGTGGCTGATTTTAGGAAGCCACAGTCTTGCCTCAGCTCCACCTTTTTGTCTGTTTCTAGACTGATCTAAAGTTTGGTAGAGACAGCTTTTACAATATGGCGACCCCCATTGTTTGGCTTCATAATGCCTCTTTGACAACCACTGGGTGAAGTCATTGATATGACGTACATGTCTATCTATACTTTGATTATGTTAACATGCTTTGTCTCATATCACAGAGCTGTTAGAATGACTCTTTGGTCTTTTCAGTGTCTCCTGTCCTGACCTGTATGAAGTCCCACCACATGGACTCAGGACTTGACAAATTACGTGCAGAAAAGCTGTTTCCGTGGCGACTGAGCCGACTGTGTGTGTCCTTCCTGCCTGTTTCCGCTTCATGCACCTCGATTGTGACAGTTTTGTTTTTCAGAGCGCCCTGCAGGCAGCTGCTAATCCAGACGTGCAGCGGCCTGAGAGACACGCCGGAGGGATTAAGACAATTGTAGCCTGAATACACGGCAGAGAGTCTGATCCTGTCGTGTTACTGGATCTCATTATTTCCCTCCAACATCATTAGCTTCTTTTTTGTTTAAGAAGCTAACATCATTAGCTTCTATTCAAAGTGAAAACTGTGCCAGCGTCACAGCCGCTGAGTTTCTCAGAGTCAGGAAAACACTTCTGTTGTGAACAGAAGTTTGGCCGCAGCGTCAAACAAAAGACAATAACACAAACATGCATTTAATTGATTTGTAACCTCCGGGAGGTCCGCCTCACATCAAGCCAAGAATGTTCAAGAAAACAAAAAAAGAGACAAAATCACCCAGAACAGACTTTCTCACAGACAGATCTAATGAGGTGTGTTAGCTAGGATGCTGTTTTTTATATCAATGTTTTTGTTCAGCGTTTAGTTTTCCTTCATGTCCATGTTTTTCTCCGTTCTCTTTTTATTTGGTTTGAGCAAAAACAGATTAGGAATTCTTTTCTTTGTAATCGGTCACTTTTGTTCAACACTTATGCCGTGTCCTAACAGCATGATCGCTTGCTCGCTGTCCACACGGCACCCGTTAAATAACCAATTCTCTGCTCTGTGAATTTCAGTTTTCCTTGCAAACATTGGAACATCTGGTGCTTTTATTTTGAAGGTGGACAAACTGAAGTGTGGTGCTTTTAATTTGAAGGTGGACAATTTGTATTGACTTAAATCTCAACCCTCAGCGGCTCGTTCATAAACGGCTCACGGTGAGACGATAACGTTTTTCTCCGGTGCATTGCATTCACCAAAGGAAAAAAAAAGGACACATTATCTTGTAATTATGAGATCGACATCAGCTGATGTTTCAGAATGATGGACAGCGCTGTTTTGCTGTACTGTGTGTTTAAGAGAGGGGGGGGGGGGCTACGTGTGTGCAGCACCGAGCTCAGACTGACGGCGACAAATATAAACTCGCCACTTGTTTTCTCAGCGTGCGTGCTTCTCGCTGTTCAACTTTCTAGTTTTTAATAAACAGAGCAGATGATATATTGTTTATTAAATCAACAAGTTAACGGAGAAGCTGGGTGACGAGGAGGTGCTGTAGGGGTCCTGATCCCGTTATTACGAAATAAAGTGTTTGTTTTTTTGCTTTTTTTGCTGTTTCGTACGAAAGTCTCATAATGAAGCCCCACTGTAAAGTTTTTTGTTTTTGTTTAATTCAGAAACTACAGGAGTTTGCCCACAGTGTTTGATCTACTGAATCCTCTTTACATCTTTTACATTCTTGTGAACTAGATAGCAACGTTTAAACGATTTGTACGGAAGTTTAACATGATATGTTTTAAAGAAGTTTTCGTATGAAAGTTTCTTGATAGTTGGCACTGCAGGAGTTCACTGAAGTTACAGAAACATGTCACAGAGAGAATTATATGAAGATCATAAAAACTAAAAAGTAAGAAAACTCTTTATTTGTAGTTCTTTATTTATTGGACTCATTACTGGACGCTCACAGATCTCCTGTTTGGCTTCCAGCAGGAAGCAGAGCAGCACCACCAAAGAGTGCAGTCTGATTCCCCTAGAGACGATTATTTGGAATTATTTAGAAATCTATTAGATGGAAGGAGCAGGAGGGAAACGGACAGACCTCGCTGATTCTAAACAAGACTGGTGTAAATTTCCATAAAGACTTCTCAGAGGTCGTCGAAGAGATCTGAAGAAGGACAGATCTTCAGTCGTGTTTCTATCCTAAAAGTTCTCTGGTTGTTACAGATGGAGTCAGCAGGTTGTCCCTTCAAAATAAAATACAGACTTCTCCTAAAGTGAAGCTGCTCCATCGTCCCTTCTGGGCCTCCGTACATGTGTGGTGGTGACTGTGTCTGCAGAGACTCTGTCCTCTCACTGGATTTTACTGTTTTGCTTTGTTCTGATTGACTCGGGACGTTTCTTCTGGGCGGAGCTGGTGTGTTTCCTCCAGCCAATGGTGTTCAGGAGTTTGTCTGCGGTCATTAAAAATAAGAAATGATCCAGTATCGGGGGTCTAGAACTTATTTTTCTGTTGCCTCGGCATCACGCGTTTTTGCTTCAAGTGTTTCATTCAGAACTCTCTTTGCCTCATATGTCTGCTTTTATTTTCACTTGTGCCAGCAGATCATTTTTACTTTTTTTTTTTAATGTGAATCAGGCTCAGGTGGAGACGGACTTTTGGATGGATTTTGAGAAGCTTTCATTAATATTATCACTAGGTGTTTAAGGAGCACTAGGCAATCCCTTTTGGCCCCTAAAGTCCCTTTGATGAGTGCTCCGATCCGTGCTCGAGATCCGTACACTTCCTCGGCCCTGGCACGCTTTGAACAGGTGTTCCTCAACACGCTACAGTTCCCAGACCCCCGCCTTCATCATGGAGAGATGAGTGTTCTGTCTGCAACTTAAGACACTAAGGGCTTGATTTACTAAGATCCCAATTAATGAGTACTAAATTGCGTGTTCGTTTCAACAAATTGCACGTTTGGTTGGTGGGCGTTTTGCGGGTGATCTACTAAGAAATTTGCGTGAATGACACCAGGTGCAAACCTTGTGGAGGCGGTACTATTTAAGTTGGGTTTTTACGTGTTCTACTGGTATAAGTCACGGAGAGTTTGGACGGAAAGCAGGATGACTGCAAGCGCAAAATAGGTATCAGTGGAAGAGGCAAATAAACGGACAGTATTTTCAAGTTAAAGCAGATAAAACTGAACATTATATATTTCTCCATCTTTTGAAGATGAATTGTCATACATTGCGCAGGAGGTGCGAGCTGTCTCCTCTGTGGCGCTCAGGCGCGACACCCGGCACATTGTTGAGCACCAGACAGGTGGACAGTGCTGTGTCTGATTGGACATAAATGCTCTGGCATCTCATATCGGGCACCCTAAGACACACCCACGCAAAAAATAGAATCTCCCCTTGCGGGATAAATAAAGGATGATTTCATCAAATTTCATCCTTTATTTATATATAAATAAATATATTCCTCATGCTTACTAATAAATGACCTTTAGAGAAGCTGCAGGTCATCATTTGGTGATCTCATTGGGTGTGATCTGACTCACTGCTGAATGAGATGTCTCCGTCCTGAAACTCCACTAACACATGAAGAATCAGAGCAAAAGGTTAGACGATGACAAACACTTGAGAGAAATCTTGAACTCACACCGCTGCAGTGCACACAGGGGACTGCCGAGGGCGCCCTCTCACAGGCTGCATGTTTCATGATTCACAGTTTGAGGTAAACGTCTTCCTCCAAAACTGAATCATACAGAAACCTGGACAGAAATCAGCTGGACAATATGAAGATTGTATGAAAAATATTGTGGTGTCAACCTTTTTCGGAAAATTTCAGAGAATTTAAATGAATCATAGATGTGGGTGGGGCTGACTTCCCAGGGCCCCGATGGAGGACGGGGATGTTTACAGGGATACTTCACCCATTACTGGTTAGAGGGGGAATGTTTTCAACACGCCCATAAACACACACACACACACACACACACACACACACACACACACACACATGCACACTCACACCTACACACTCACACACACACACACACACACACACACACATGCACACTCACACACACTCACACCTACACACTCACACACACACACACACACACACACACACACTCACACACACTCACACCTACACACTCACACACACACTCACACCTACACACTCACACACACACACACACACACACACACACACACAATGCACCCCTATCAACCAGCACGCCTGCTGGTGATAAGGATTCTAAATGTCAGTGTGTTTCCAATAATAATAAGAAAGTGAATCAGAACTTCAGATACGATTTTATAAAGTTCATGAACAAATAGCTAGCGTTGATAGCCGGTTGTTATCTGACTGTGTAGTTCATCAGAATTCAAGAGGTTTTTCCAGTTTGATTCGACTGACATTAGTGACGTGAAAGCTATTTCAGATAAAGTACCAAATGTAACCTTGGAGGTCATGTGCGTTTTGAGAGGTTTTTTCCTCCTATTTCTACGCTCATGTATTTCATCATAATCACAGAACAATAACAATCCAGCTCCCTGTGTTGGCAAGTATATGTGAGATCTGTCTCCTGCGCTCACACATTTCATCCTGCAGCTGAGCATTTGGCAGTCGGCCTGTGACCCCAGCCTGCAAAACACCCACAGATTGTGATTCACTTCAGTGAAACGTGAGGCCCGTGACGGAGGTCCTGACGATGACTCAGCGAGCGTCAACCCAAGATAGCAACCATAGTGCAACATGTGTGATGATGTTAATTTGGTTACTCGTTTTCCAGGACAACAGTTTGGCCTGAAATAGTGATATGTGATGCACGTCTACTTTCATCCCGGCGGCTCAGGAGGAGACAAAGAAAGGAAAAACAGGTTATCAGTGTTGCCACAACAACAGCAGTGTTTACATCCTGACATCATGGGGCTAAAAATAACCCCACCAAGCTGAGAAGAGGCTTGCACTGAGCTGCAGAGATTGCATCAGATGAAGTGACTCGTCACAAACGCTGATCATGTGGTACGAGTGGGAGCTAGACCCATCTGTGAGTCTAAATCCAGGTGATGAACATTTATAGTGAGGGGGCGGAGCCTGGCGTCACACTGCATTACCTCACAGAAATGATTGACTTTTGTGCTCCTGAGGAATGTCTATGAGCTCGGACTGAGAAACAGATCAGGGTCTGTGTTAGTTTCATGTTTACAAAGAGTCGGATAAAAATAAGAATCAAAAAAGGAGACACCTTAGAGGGAACAATATAAACTATTCTCACCTGTGAGTCCCTCGGTCAGTGGACTGCAGAGATTTATCTCCAGGATACATTAGAAGACTTACAGATCGAGTCATATATTCAAATATCCCTCATCTCTATCTTTGCACTGACAACATTTCTCTTGGTAGGTTCAGGCTTTCTGTGTTCACACGCAGCGAGGAGCTGCAGAGAAACAACTACAGGTGGGATTCATGATCTGAGCATGGGGGAAAGACTTGGAGTTCTTCGGCTCTTTTCGGACCACTCAAGGCTCTTTTACTCGACAGGTCACGTTTACACATTATCAGCACATTCACACACTGATGCCAGAGGACGCCAGAGGTGATTCTAGAGTCTGTCTGGGCCCGGGAGCAAAACAACCCTCCAGGACCCTGAAGCGCACAGGTGAACCTGTGGAAGACCTCTCCAACCCTGGACACAGTCTCTCTGAGGACCCCAACCCCCCTAAAGCAGTGTTAATCTACAAACAATTTTCTAATTTAGTCGTAGTCATAGTCCCCTCAATTAGTCACTGACTAAAATTGCACATCATTTAAGTTGACGAAAATAGAAGATATTTTAGTCAACAAAATCAGACACGAGCTTTTATTTTGATTATCAGAAGCTCACTTATGCTGCATTCAGGTGCTGCTCGGGTGGTCCAGGTTTCCGAGTTGGAAAGTCGTCCTTCCGACTTCAGTGTGTTCACGTGATTTCAGTTCGGAAAGTTGGAATGTTGAACAAACAAGGACGCTACATAGAAGATCAGTGAACCCACCCACCATGACACCGACTTTTGGCGCCTTCCGCTGCAAACCCTTTCCTGTATTTTTCATATTGAAAAATCTTTCCTTGGACTTTCATTTACCCATCGTCTTCTCCGTCTCATATCTGTGTGTCTGTTTTCGTGAGTACGCTGCTGTAATTGATTGTGAACGACAACAATCCCCAAAAAGACATTATTATACCTGGACTGACCTGACCCCTGCACACTCAGGTACAGCAGGCTAACTAGTTTAACAGAACTTTCAGGGTCAAAATTCTTCAAGCATTTGGCTCATGTCAGCATGAGGAAGTTAAACAGCTGAGTGTGACAATACTTCTAAATACAGGCTGCATAACATTTATACGAGGCGAGGCAGAGGGGGAGGAGACTGAGGGGGAGGGAGACCGACGGCAGCAGGAGGACACACCGCCGTGTGGTCACACTCTCTCGTCATGGTTTCATTTCTGCAGAATCAAAGGTTGCAGCTCCAGTGACTGTTACTCAGCAAGAAGCGGGGCGGTGGAGGGGAAGGGATTATGTAACAGGAGGAGGGGTCGCATTCCTAAATTTAAAGTCAGACTGTTTAAACAACCCTGAGTCAGAGAAGAGGAAAAACTCTGCAAGAGAAAACTAAAACATCAGCGTGTGCATGAAGTTTAATTTAAGTATTAAAGGCACAAGTTATTAACATGCAGAGCAGCTGGTGCATTCATGTTTGCATCCCCTACATTTTGCACAACTTCAAACTACTTTATACCAAAGTGTATCCAATTGGCTCCGAGCCTGGTGGTCCTTCTCGCTGTCACTCTCTCTTCTCGTTTCTCTTCTTCGTTCTTCTTCTTTGTTTGATATTTGTAGTTATGTTATAAAAGGTTATGCAGCTGAGTGACCCGGATGAGTTCACTGTTTTTTTACTCGTCAGTTAAAGAAACTTTTGAGTGGTTTTAGGGAAATCACTGCTGCAGCAAACAGAAACGTGAGATTCATTCTCACGCTGGAACAGTTCTGTTTTTTAACTTCCACGTTCTTTCCCTCAACAAAGAGCTCCTGAACACACCCGGCTGTGAAGCTACACTTCCTTTCTGTGGGTGAAGAACGCAGACTAGTTTTTTAAGATAATATTAAAAGTCTGAAATTGGAAACCACAGTAATCAGATGACTTCAGTGGGCTGAGCAAACACAATACACTTCTTACTTTGTTCTAGAAGAAAAACGAAAATACCCCAAAAAAAACTCAAGCTGGTTTTCACAGTACCGACAGCTCGTTGTATTTATGCAACGGGCTGTCGATACTGTGAAAATACTGTGAAAACCACGCTATTTCACAGCGTTAATGTGAGACGTCTTTACTGCCATGGGTGTGACATTTGAGCCGAGGCTGGCCAATGATAGCCGGGATGGGCTCCGGCCCCTCGCGACCCCGAACGGGAAAGCAGTATAGATAAGGGATAACTGGTGAAATTAATGGCAACTTTACACCACAAGATAAATCTAAGATATGACATATTGTACTCTGCCTGTGCAGCTAACACAACTGGACAATGGCTGGAGCATCCACAATTTCAATTTCCCCCTCGCAAATAACGCCAGTGTCCGCCATTTTCGCTGAACTGAGGCAGCAAGCAGAGCTCAAAAGGATGATGTGAGGGCATGGGACAAAGCCCCCTACAAAGACAATGGTCTCTGTAGTTCCTTCTTCCCTCGTCTCTGCTCCACTGCGTCAGCTGAAGCATGAATACAGTCTTCCAAGGTGCAAACCCTCCTCCTCCTCCTGAAGCCTGTGGAGCTCCTTCATGTACTGCCGTCTTATCTGCTGGCCATCTTCTCTCACCAGAACTTCGACTGTTGAAAAGTAATTCTGAAGAAGCTCGAGCATGTGACATGGATCCAGGAGAACATGGACTTTTAGTGCGGGGTCTTCAGGATGGCAAAGAAAGAGAGAAAATAGCAGTTATTCATTAAATCATTTTTTTTTGTTCTCATCTATTTTTCTGTATTCATCTGTGTGTAAGAATACATTTATAAATTCAACAGTGTACTACCCAGGCAACAAAGGTACAGTATTCAGGTAATCAACATCTATTCAAAGTTAAGAAGATAAACTTTATTGTAATCATGATATTTTCAGCTCTCTCACTCACTTGCACAATGATATTCCACATCAAATTGTCTAAGAGTTTGGAGGAAAAATTGAGTAGTTTATTGTGGATAGTACTTCATCTTAACATGAAACAAATATAACCTGAATTATTTAAATCATTAACAGTCTCTGTACGTTAGTACAGAACATACAGTAACTCATTTATTATTTACATGAGCTCAGTACATGGCTGTATTCTTCAAACTATTTCTTGTACTTTATATCTTATTTTCATTCCATATGTTATTTATATTTTATATTTCTACTGCTATATTCTGTGTAAGAGCATCTGTAATGATTAAGAACTATATTAATAACCAGATTAAATTTACCTGAACTCATACAAAGTGATTATTTTTTTAAATTTGGTAACAGTTTGCACAAATCTTAAGACACTACATCAACCATGTAACGTTAATGTCATCCTCTATAACCTACACAGCATATTAGGTTCAGTTGAGTTCAGTTTATGTTACTGACGGATAATTACTACACAAAGTTTGTTTTTTAATGTCGACATTTACGTTATCATAACGTCAGATAACCATATTTACAGTCTGCGGTTAACCACCGAGGTGAACCTTTAGCTTCTAACATCACACAAACTCATTATTTTCAACAACAACATCTTAACAACAAACATTTCTAAACCATTGTAAATAATGTGCTACACTGAGTACAGTTAGCCCCCCCCCCCCCCCCCCCCACAGTGTGAGGAGAAGGGGCCGTCAACTTATCAGATATATCTCGTTTTTTGAACCAGGCTGTAAACATGTTGATTCCTGTGGTGAAAACGGGCTTTTTTGGCTGTGGGCTTATGGCACTTCCGGCGCTTCTGCAGCCAGCCTCAAGCGGAACCTCGAGGAACTGCAGTTTTTTGTACTTCCGCATTGGCTTCATTTTTCGAGACCGGAGGTTGCCCCTTGGACTGCTTGCATCCAACTATGCCAGACTCCGTTTTTGGTCGAGTAGATGTCATCCTTAGTACCAATTTCTAAACTTTTCGTGACACCTGGGTCAAAAAACTTTGAAGATGCCAGACCGAGCAAAAATAAATATAGTTTGTCAGGATAAAATATATAAATGTGGTCACAAACTCAGGAACGGTGAGGAGTCGCGTCCTACATCCTCGGCTTCCAACCATATAATTTATTTCTCTGAAATAAAAAATAAAAATACAAGCAAGACGACTCTGGGTAAAGGTTCTGTAGGAGTGTGTCTGCCATGGTTACACGTTCTCACACACACGGCCGTGATGCTTAAAGAGCCTTTAACACAAAGTTTCGCACAAGTGAAACACAAAGCCACAAGGCCAGTTAGTCCATCGTTTTGATAAGAAATTAAGCCAATCCTGCAGTTCCTCGAGTGTCCACTAGAGGCTGGCTGCAGAAGCACAGGAAGTCACATACACACCCATTCTAAAAAGCCTGTTTTTACAGCAGAGATTAACATGTTTACAGCCTGGTTCAAAAAAACAAACAGGTCTGATTAGCTCATGTCTCGATCGACACACACTGTACGGGGGTCGTTTGATTTGATGAAGGATAAGAGTTATTCACAATAAGGCGTGTAGCTGACCTGAATGACAGGCGGGCGCGGTGTAACGGTTTGTCAGGAGGTTTAAAACCCGCCTCAGCTCCAGCTCTCAGCCTGTGGGTGACATCACTCAGGCCATCCGGGGGAGACCTCCCTCGCAGCGAGTTGTTGAAGAGAAGCAACCGAAGTCCACCCCAGAAGAACCAACACATACAGATGTTGTTGAGGCTCAGGTTTCTTCCTCTGTCTCTGCAGCTCTCTGGGCACCTCGACGGACAAGTCACCAATAATCCACACTGTGTCTATAGGAGAAATACAAAGGTGTTCAATCAATGCCTCAGACAAGACAAAATGTACAGTTAACTACATGTGACAGCTCAGGGTGTTTTTTTGTTATTAGTCACATCTGCAGGAATAATATTGAACAAGGTAGCTGCAACTCATAATAATAGATGCCAGTCTTAAACACTATTATTTCTAATATTAAAGTTTTTGGTGTGAAGCTGACACTGTCCACAGACTCCATGACTTCACGGGGTTCAATAGAAAACAAATATCTTATAAAGAATACTAAATAATTATTTTTCAATTGTCATGTTCACCCACATCACTGTTGACATCAGTAAATATAAGACACAGACATTCCTCTTTTTGTTAGAACATGAACTGTATGCTTTGTAATATTGATTTCTTCTGGATGTTTCATATTTATTTACAGTTTATGGATAAAACTTTTCTAATGTATTTCTCTGCTAACACTGACAAAGTCTAACTGCTCTGACAAATAACTAATAACCATAGTTGTATATTTAAAAAAGTGTAGTTTTAAGACTTTAATTAAATATTTGGGTTGAAGATAATTCATTTTAACTGTGTTGTAGAAAAGTTAAATGTTAACTTACTGTTTATAGAGTTTTCTCAGGACGAGCAGGAATAGGGGATGATAGCAGCCTAGCCGTTAGCTATACTGTGAAGTGGACTGCTAACGTCGGGCTGAATGGGCGGAGTTAAGTCCCGCCTTACTGCTGTGGCTAGGTTGATCCGAAGTTAGGTTGAGACTGCAAATCCAATATGGATGCGGCCCTCGATTGGACTCATTTGCTGCCTATGGAACAGACGGGTCAGGGTTCGTCCAGTAATATTTACAGTCTATGGTCCGCACCCTCTCCTGACTCATCACCGCCTGCGGGTATGACAACAGTCGGCCCCACTGAAGCCTTGACCGTGGGTCTGCTACATTCCATTATGGACTCTAATGCGAAGGAACAACTTTCGCCTTCTGGGGGTGTCCGGAGGGAGTGGAGGGGCCCCGACCAACTGAGTTTGTAGCCCAGCTGCTCCAGGAGCTTCTTGGCCTGGGGGAAAGACCGCTATTGGACCGGGCTCACCGCACCCTGCATAGCCGCCACCTCGACCATTTGTCATCAGAGTGCATTTTTTCCACGTCCGCAACGACATATTAAAGAAATCTGGCAAAGCATCTCCTCTCCTGTACAAGGGTAAACAAGTGTCAATATTTGCAGACTACACCACGACTGTTAAGGTAAGGTACTTCTAGTTAACGTCTATGCCCCCAACTGGGATGATAGGGATTTTTTCAAATCAGTGTTTTCTTTGCTGCCTGATATGTCCTCTCATATGTTGATATTAGGTGGTGACTTTAATTGCTGGCTGGATCCTCAATTGGACAGATCTTCCTCCAAATTTACAGCTATATCAGCCACAGCAAAGGTTATTCCAAATCTTATGTCAGAATTGAATTTCAGACCCATGGAGAGTTTTCTACCCCACTGGGAAGCATATTCTTTCTTTTCTCCAGTCCATCACAGTTTTACTAGAATAGACTACTTCCTAGTGGATGATAGACTCCTCCAATTTATATCTAATCGTTCTTATAACCCAATAGTTATTTCTGGTCATGCCCCTGTCATTTTGGAAATTGCCTTTCCAGCTGCAGATTGTTCCAGACCACCTTGACGATTCAACACACAGATGCTAAGCAATGAATCTTTTGTGAAGTTTGTCTCGGAACAAATAGATTTCTTTATCAGCACAGTTATTTCCTACTCTGCTCAATTAGATGAAATCTACGCTGTTAAGATAAGATAAGATAAGATATACTTCATTCATCCCAGCAGGGAAATTTAGGTGTTCCAGCAGCCAGCATACATACATACACACAACACAACACATATATACATACATATCCCACCCATACAAAAAAAACATGAGCCCACAATACAGTTTGATATATGA
This sequence comes from Labrus mixtus, assembly GCF_963584025.1. Classification (NCBI taxonomy): domain Eukaryota; kingdom Metazoa; phylum Chordata; class Actinopteri; order Labriformes; family Labridae; genus Labrus; species Labrus mixtus. Next base: position 5,689,029 of record NC_083612.1, on the reverse strand, counting down.
TATATACAGCTCAGGCTAAAGTTTAAAAGTTTAAATGTCTTCTGTCCTTACTTAAAGGGGAGTCGTTATAAAGTGCAATTGCAGTAGGTAATCATCATCCCCAGATATCTACAAGGAACGCATAACATTGCAAGCTGAATTTGATACATTATTAACAGGTCAGGTCACAGAACTTCTTATTAAATCGCAGAGTACTTATTAAGAACAAGGTAATAAAGCCAGTAAATTGTTAGCTCATAAATTGCGACAACAATCATCACAACAGATTCCAAAAATTCGCACTTTAGGAATTTCTGTGAGTCATAAATGATGAATTCAGAAATTTCTATCAGTCCTTGTACACATCTGGAAATAAAGTAGATGTATCAAATTTGGATACTTTTTTCAATTCCCTCTCTATACCTTTAGTTAATAGTGATCTAGCCAGAAAATTAGAGCAACCAATCTCTATTGAGGAATTATCTATGGCTGTAAAATCCCTTCAACCTCGGAGAAGCACAGTAAAATTTTATAAAAAAGTTCTTCCCCAAAATAGCTCAGATTCAGATTCTGCTCTAACTCAGGCGTCTATTTCGCTTATTTTTAAGAAAAATAAGGACCCTCTCGATTGTGCATCATACCGCCCAATCAGCCTTTTGAATGTAGATTCTAAAATTTCAGCGAAGCTCTTGTCTTTGCGCCTTAAAGTGGTCCTTCCATCAGTTATTTCTCCTGATCAAACAGGATTTATTAAGAATAGACACTCGTTTTTCAATCTCAGGTTTTTATTTAATATAATATATAATCCCTCTTCTACCAACATCTCCGAGGCTATTGTGTCCCCTTGATGCAGAGAAAGCGTTTGACCGACTGGAGTGGAGATATCTTTTTTACACCCTAAACAAATTTGGCTTGGGCCCCAACTTTCTCAATTGGATAGAACTTCTTTATTCACATCCTCAAGCGTCGGTCAGGACCAATAACACTCATTCGGACTATTTCTCTCTGCATCGCTCAACAGGCCAGGCCCCTTAAGTCCTTCGTTGTTTGCCCTGGCTAAAGAGCCCCTCCGCTCCAACTCCCTTATTAGGGGTATAGTTAGGTACAGGTATGAACATGAATTGTCCCTATATGCAGATGATTTATTATTATATATGTCCAACCTCTCTGTCTCTGTTCCTGCTGCTCTTGCCGTCTTAACAGTCTTTGGTCAGTTATCAGGGTACAAACTCAATTTAAGTAAAAGTGGATTGATGCCGCTTAACGATTCTGCAAAAAGTTTCCCCTTACATAATCTACCATTTAAAATCGCTCAGAGTAGTTTCCTTTATCTTGGAATACAAGTCACTGATAGATTTGAAAACCTCTTTCAGGCCAATTGTGCCCCTCTGTTATCCGGTACAAAAAATGACTTTGAACGCTGGTCCGTATTGCACCTTTCTTTGGCTGCAAAAAATAACTCCATTAAGATGAATACGCTTCCTAAATTTTTGTATCTTTTTCAATGCCTACCAATCCCTCTTCCCAAAACTTTTTTCAAAAAAGTTGACAGCCTAATTTTCTCTTTTACATGGGATGGGAAGCCCGCTAGGATACGGAAATTGCTCTTGCAGAATCCCAGATCAGATGGTGGTCTTGCTCTTCCAGACTTCAGGTCTTATTATTGGGCATCTAATTTTAGGATTATTCAGTACTGGTTGCAAAATAAGGACACGTCCCCATCCCCCACTTGGCTGGAGATGGAGGCCACCTCGACTGCTCCAGCATCTTTGATATCACTCATCCACTCTTCTGTTTCTGGCCTGTACTCATGTTATACCAATAACATGAGTGTAAAATTAACAATAAAAGTTTGGAACCAATTTAGGCGTCATTTTGGGTTTCAGACAACTCCTTTATCTGCCCCGATTATCTCAAATCCGGCCTTCCAACCAGGTATGGCTGACGGCTCTTTTCGTATGTGGTCTGACTTGGGAATAAAAAAAGCTGAAAGATATTTATGCAAATAACACATTTTGTATGTTTGAGCAGTTAGTAGACACTTTTGGTCTCCCAAGACATCACTTTTTTAGATTTTTACAAATTAGGAGTTACATTCGCAGCATAGACCCTCGATTTCCTGTTCTTCCTAGCAAGACACAGTTTGATATGTTTGTAACTCCAATCACTGCTCTGAAAGGTGCTTTAACCATAATTTACAGGAAAATCCGCTCTCTACAAACCACCTCACTGAGCGACATTAGGTCAGTGTGGGAGGAAGAGCTGGGTGAAAATATACCTGATGAGATATGGGAAAGTGCGCTCAAAAGGGTACATACCTCTTCTATCTGTGCCAGACACGGGCTCATTCAATGTAAGCTCATTCACAGGGCTCATCAGACCAATGACAGAATATCTAAAATGTACAAAGATTTGAGTCCTCACTGTTTGAGATGTACTCAGTCACCTGCAAATCACACTCACATGTTTTGGTCTTGCCCATCCCTAGCCATTTTTTGGGAAACTATTTTTAACACGATTTCAGAAATAAGCAGTACCAAGATAGACCCTTACCCCTTTATTGCTTTATTTGGTGTTCTCTCCCCAGCTTTACAATTGGCCAAATCGAAGAAGGATTTGATAGCCTTTGTCACTTTGTTGGAAAGACGACTTATTTTGCTCAGATGAAAATCCTCTGCTCCTCCTTCGTATGAAAATTGGATTCACTCTGTATTAAGTTGTGTAAAGTTGGAGAAAATCAGGCACACTCTAAGAGGGTCTCTAAACAAATTTAATGCAATGTGGTCCTCCTTCTTTTCTTATGTTAGGCGTCTACATTTCCCTGCGGTTCCAGAGTGATGTTTATGCACAGGTATTTGTGTATTAGACTATGCTGTATGTATGTGGATCTATATTTGTACGCTTATTTATTATTTCTCACCCCTACCAGTGCAGGTGGCAGTATTCGGGGTACATGTGTGGCAATTAAAGTCTTATAGACTGCAGTACAGTTTTTTTTCTAAATCGGGTTGACCTGTAATTGATCATCTATATAAATTATGTTTTTATAAAAAAAAATATATATATATATATATATACACATCGTCCCATCGTTCAGCAATAATTAGCGTATTATCCACCAAGAAAGATTTAGAATAGTTTATTGTAATGACGGAGATCAAAATGATGAGTGAGGTTGGATCATTGGAAGATTGAGGGTGGAGGGATGAAGGGAAGGGTGGAGGGATAGAGGGATGAAGGGAAGAGTGGAGGGAGGGAGAGATGAAGGTAAGGTTGGAGGGATGAAGGGAAGAGTGGAGGGAAGGAGGGATGAAGGTAGGGAGGTAAGGAGGTGAATGGAAGAAGGACGATGGACACCGCAGGAATTTGAGGCCCCATGATAACGGCTGCACCTCATGTTACACAATGATACAATTCACTTAGCAGACGTACATTAGCACTAATCCATTCATACACCACTACTGAAGGACACATCGGACGTGTTGCTCAGCTGCGAATCGAACCCTCGACCTTCTGGTTGAGAGGCGACGACTCTACCAACTGAGCCACAGACCTCAGGTTAGCTAGCTAACATTAGCGCTTGTTCCAGCCATTGCCGTCCGAATCTATTCACGCTACAGATATCAGAGCGGAAGGCTGGTTCAGGGTCACTTCTCGTCGATATGCAGATTATACGATTAAATCACGCTCTTATTGGCCCCTCCCCTCAACCACCCCCCCTCCCCCAACGCCAAAAAGGTGACAAAAAACTGAAACCACTCACAATGTAAAAAAATCTGTCATCGTAAAAAAGAAAATGTTGTTGAAAAAAAGAAGACATGAAGAAAACATCAGAAGAGAGTCGATGAAAAACACACAAGAATGCAAAACCATCGAAATAAAATGAAATATTTTTTCTTTGTTTTTCATTGAAACTTTTTTCAGCACAAATACAATAAAATGTTTCAATGCCAATCTTTTTTTTTTAGTCTGGTTGGCTCCATAGTAATGGATGTACAGGCTAACAGTTAGCCACATTTAGCTCAACCATCATGTTGGTTGTTGGTGAATGAATCTGTTGGTGTGTGGCGTGCTGAGTCGGTCGTCTCGTTGCTCTCCACACACGATAAGAACTGAACTGATGAATCTCTCATGATTTCTCGTTGTGTGGGCGCTCTCACATTTTAGAAATCGTTTTAAGATTTTGAAAATCTTTTAGTGTGTTCCAGGCCGTATTGAAAGTCTCGGTCTAGGGATCAAAAGCATTTCTACTCTGTCTTGTCTCGGTCTCAGACTGGGAGGACTACAGATTTTATAGTTTTTTTTCCGATTGCTATGACACTTTTTTCAATACTATTAACAATTTTCCTAAACTCTTTACACAGTTAGCACAACATCCGTCTGTGTAGGCTATGCAATTAACACATTTCTAGTTGCTTTGACACAAAATGCATACATTTAACACAAATTTAAATTGCTTGAACTTCTTTTACACACAAGCTCAACCAAGACCAAAACAATGGATTTTTACTGCCAAATTTCCCAATCATTTCACACTGTATGTCAGAACAGATAACATCATGTTCTAAACCTAACCTATAGGCTAAAGTCAAAGTGAATAGCTGTTCATATTGTAGATTGAAACACATATATATATCCCCTGTATTTTTTCCATTGCTACTGAGAAACAGCTGATTAAAGTTATGCAAAAAGATCAATCCCAGCTGATTACCATAGGAACACACTCAGGGGTTGAGGTTCTTTCAATCGCATGACCATATGTTATACAGGTGAAGCCCTGGGTAATTTAAATGACTCTTAATATTCCAAAACATAGGTTTTGTTGTCAATTAAGAGGTTCATTTAAGTTCTTGTAGTGAATCAATGTGTTTTGATGTTATCTTGGTTATTTTAATGTGAACCTTATACTGCCACTTTAAATAGTTTGTCTGCAGTGTACCTGGCTAACATGTGGAGTTTACAGGGTACAACATGTTGTTGCATTTTAATGTACATGATTCGTTGTTAATAAGTCATGTCATTTTTCCTGTTTGGTGATTGGCGGTGGGGAAGGGTTGCCAGGAGGCTGAACAAAGAGATATTCAGGTCATTCATGACACACCTACCAGTATCGGCTCCAACATTCTTGACTTACCTGAAGTGGAGAGTCCAGTGGATGAACAACCAGAAGCATCAGAGATTCTGGAAGAACCCTTACAGCCACACCGAGACTCTGTGGTGTACACAGAGCTGGACCAGGGAGACGTCCCTGTCCCTTCCTATGCAAAACGACCTGACAGACCTGTGACTATAGTTTATAGAGGCATGATAATTCAAATAAGCTGTGACACAGAAACCAAAGACACTATTCCACCTTTTCTTACTTTCAGTTCAGAGATCCCTTAAAATAACCTACCTCATGATAGTTAGTGTAGTTTTACAGTGTCTGATAGGGTTATCAGATGTTTAGGGAGGGTGAAGCCCTGGGTAATTTAAATGACTCTTAATATTCCAAAACATAGGTTTTGTTGTCAAGTAAGAGGTTCATTTAAGTTCTTGTAGTGAATCAATGTGTTTTGATGTTATCTTGGTTATTTTAATGTGAACCTTATACTGCCACTTTAAATAGTTTGTCTGCAGTGTACCTGGCTAACATGTGGAGTTTACAGGGTACAACCTATGTTGATAGATTTTAATGTACATGATTCGTTGTTAATAAGTCATGTCATTTTTCCTGTTTGGTGATTGGCGGTGGAGTTAGCGGTGAGAGTAAACAAAAGAAAAGAGACAAGAGAGAGAAGTCCGCGGCAGCAGCAGCGTGAAGCAGAATTAAAAGACTGAAAAGTGAGTTTTTACTGTCCAGCTCGGTCAGTTAACAGTTTCCTCGGAGTGTTTCACCTCGAGTGGAGGTGAAATAAGGAGCTGCAGCAGCTAGCTGAGCTCTGACACGACGAGGGAAGAAGAGGATTTTTCCTACTTCGACAGTCCTCCGCAGTCAGCCATTAATCCGCTAGCTTTGTTTTCAGCGAGTTAAGTAAGAGACTGTTGCTGTTTGAAGTTTGTAAGACTTTTGTTGAGAGGGAGAGCAGCGGCTAGCTGTACTCTGATACCACTGAGTGAGAAACAAGATTTCCGGCGCGGAGGGTCCACCACGTTCAGCCTGTCCGGTGTTAAACATCCAAACCCTGAAGTTGCTTGTTGCTGCGGGAAATTTCTAAGCTTCAGATAGTCCGTGGCCTCCTGTACCGAGTCACTAAAAGAACCTCTGAAAGAGAGGTGAGCCAGCTTGTCTTACCTAAACAGTACAAACCAATGGTTTTGAAGTCCATGCACAATAACATTGGACATCTTGGCATTGAGAGAACCACAGAGCTCGTTAAAGACCGGTTTTACTGGCCAAGAATGGCCTCTGAGATAACAACATACATACAGAACTGTGGGAGATGTGTTGCCCGGAAGTCTCTTCCACATAGAGCTGCCCCTTTGCAACATATCACCAGTAATGGTCCTTTGGACTTAGTCTGTATAGACTTCCTTTCCATTGAGCCTGACTCCAAAGGCATTGCTAATGTGCTTGTTGTCACAGACCACTACACAAGGTATACTCAGGCATTTTCTATGAAAGATCAAAAGGCCCTAACGGTGGCTAAAGTCCTCTTTGAAAAGTTCTTTGTGCACTACTGACTGCCAGCGCGCATCCACTCATATCAGGGTCACGACTTTGAAAGCAAAATTATCAAAGAGCTTCTGACTATGCTTGGCATCCACAAGTCTAGAACCTCACCTTATCACCCTCAGGGAGATCCCCAACCAGAACGATTTAATCGCACGCTCCTGTCAATGCTTGGCACCCTTGATCCAGCTCAGAAGCTAAAATGGAGCCCGCACATAAGCCAGTTAGTGCATGCTTATAATAGCACCAGAAACGATGCTACAGGGTACTCACCCTATTTTCTAATGTTTGGGAGAGAGGCTACCAGTGGATCTGTGTTTTGGCATTGGTCAGGATGAGGAGGATGGCCTTAAGCATCACCAGTACGTGACCAACATGAAAAAAGAGTTGCAGAACGCTTACCAGCTAGCAGCTGAAGCAGTTTCCAAAAATCAAGAACGAAACAAAAGACTGTATGATGCAAGAGTGAGAAATCAGACACTTCAGGAAGGTGACTGTGTCCTGGTTCGCAATCTTAGCATCACTGTAAAACACAAACTACAGGACAGATGGAACGCCTTGCCCTATGAGATAATAGCAAAGTTACCCAACCTTCCGGAGTATCATGTGAAACCAGAAAGAGGAACAGGCATAGTAAAGACTGTACACAGAGATCATTTGCTGCCCATTGGTTACTTAGTGAGGCTGTCTACTCCATCAGAGAAGATAATGCAACCAAAGAAACCGATGACGAGGGCACAGAAAGCTAAAGCAAAGTGTGATGATGAAAGTCAAAAACAGAATACAGAACATGTGGATCAGGAGGAATGGACCTCAGAGTCTGAAGAGGAAAGTAATTACTACTTACCCCAGTTGACTCTCTGTTTATGTCCAGAAGCCAAAAGCCAGGAGGCTGAACAAAGAGATATTCAGGTCATTCATGACACACCTACCAGTATCGGCTCCAACATTCTTGACTTACCTGAAGTGGAGAGTCCAGTGGATGAACAACCAGAAGCATCAGAGATTCTGGAAGAACCCTTACAGTCACACCAAGACTCTGTGGTGTACACAGAGCTGGACCAGGGAGACGTCCCTGTCCCTTCCTATGCAAAACGGCCTGACAGACCTGTGACTATAGTTTATAGAGGCATGATAATTCAAATAAGCTGTGACACAGAAACCAAAGACACTATTCCACCTTTTCTTATTTTCAGTTCAGAGATCCCTTAAAATAACCTACCTCAGACGATAGTTAGTGTAGTTTTACAGTGTCTGATAGGGTTATCAGATGTTTAGGGAGGGTGAAGCCCTGGGTAATTTAAATGACTCTTAATATTCCAAAACATAGGTTTTGTTGTCAATTAAGAGGTTCATTTAAGTTCTTGTAGTGAATCAATGTGTTTTGATGTTATCTTGGTTATTTTAATGTGAACCTTATACTGCCACTTTAAATAGTTTGTCTGCAGTGTACCTGGCTAACATGTGGAGTTTACAGGGTACAACTTATGTTGATAGATTTTAATGTACGTGATTCGTTGTTAATAAGTCATGTCATTTTTCCTGTTTGTTAGTTAGCTGTGAGAGTAAACAAAAGAAAAGAGACGAGAGAGAGAAGTCCGCGGCAGCAGCAGCGTGAAGCAGAATTAAAAGACTGAAAAGTGAGTTTTTACTGTCCAGCTCGGTCAGTTAACAGTTTCCTCGGAGTGTTTCACCTCGAGTGGAGGTGAAATAAGGAGCTGCAGCAGCTAGCTGAGCTCTGACACGACGAGGGAAGAAGAGGATTTTTCCTACTTGGACGGTCCTCCGCAGTCAGCCATTAATCCGCTAGCTTTGTTTTCAGCGAGTTGAGTAAGAGACTGTTGCTGTTTGAAGTTTGTAAGACTTTTGTTGAGAGGGAGAGCAGCGGCTAGCTGTACTCTGATACCACTGAGTGAGAAACAAGATTTCCGGCGCTGAGGGTCCACCACGTTCAGCCTGCCCGCCACCCGCTCGTCATCAGCCCGCCCGCAGTTCGCCATCAGCCCGCCAGTGTATCCCACTAGCTTCGAGGGGCATTTCTGTGATGCTAGTGACTTGAATTCTGCTACTGTGAGTATTCACCTGCTATTCCTGCCTGGTAACCAGCCGCAACTCTACACCTTCAACCAGGCCTGCAACAGGGGTTTGTTTTATTTTATTTTTGCCGGCTTGTGAGAGTGTGTGTGTGGGCCCACAAGTTTATTTCTAGTACTTCATAAAAGTGTTAAGAGCTCTATTTGGTGTTTACTATTAAAGGTCCCATATTATGCTTTTTCTGGTTTTATATGCTCTTTAGTGTGCGGTAGCACAGTAGTGCTAAGGTGCTAATGTTTATGCTCCGCTTGGACGGAGCCAGTGGCTGCATTCCCAATATGGTAAAAGAGGCGGGACATTTCCGAGAACCGTGCTGAGCAACTGACCAATAACGACAGAGCGGATCGGCAGACCAATCAGAGCAGACTTGGCCCACGTGGGGTCTAACAGTGTGGGCTCAACAGAGCGTAGCTGACGGACTCAGAGCGGAGAGGGAGCAAGGAGGAGCAGTACATGAAAACAGACACTTTTTTCAGACTTTAGCTATTGTGAACATACAAAAGTAGGAACATAGATTAAATATACGAACCCCAAAAAGGGCAGAATATGACCTCTTTAATAGAGGTTTTCTATGGTACAATGCGTTTGGGTGAATAAAAACAAAGTTAAGGAATATTACATTTAATTCAGTCAGCTGAGTTAAAACTCTCATCTGTGAAAAGTCAGTAGTTTGCTTTGCTACCAACATTTTCTTTTTGTTAATAAATTCCGGGTAAATCCTTGGGACATATTTGTCATGTGATTTATTTAATGTGTTTATATTATCAGTAACACCACAAAAAAGAGGTGCATGATAATCATTTAACTTTTAAATTAAAGGTGCAGTATCACCAAGTAAAAAAGTCTCTAAATTTATAAATAGAGGGTTAACTAACACACACAAGGGAATTAAGTTTACGAATCTAGGGCGCTGCCTATTGAAAAGGGTACAGAAAGCGCTACACAGTAAAAAATTACCTCTTTGGGCTGATCTTGTGTGCAAAAGGAACAATATAGAGCAACATAAAGAAAGTAAATACAATGCCTGCACGAGGGAGAGGAAGACGAGTAGCAGGACAAGGGAGAGGAAGACGAGTAGCAGGAAAAGGGAGAGGAAGACGAGTAGCAGGACAAGGGAGAGGAAAACGAGTAGCAGGACAAGGGAGAGGAAGACGAGTAGCAGGAAAAGGGAGAGGAAGACGAGTCACAGGACAAGGGAGAGGAAGACGAGTCACAGGACAAGGGAGAGGAAGACGAGTAGCAGGAAAAGGGAGAGGAAGACGAGTCACAGGACAAGGGAGAGGAAGACGAGTAGCAGGAAAAGGGAGAGGAAGACGAGTCACAGGACAAGGGAGAGGAAGACGAGTACCAGGACAAGGGAGAGGAAGACGAGTAGCAGGAAAAGGGAGAGGAAGACGAGTAGCAGGAAAAGGGAGAGGAAGACGAGTCACAGGACAAGGGAGAGGAAGACGAGTACCAGGACAAGGGAGAGGAAGACGAGTCACAGGACAAGGGAGAGGAAGACGAGTCACAGGACAAGGGAGAGGAATACCTGGACGAGGATAAGGTAGAGGGAGAGGAGTTAGAATGCGTGGTGGCGCTCAAAGAATGGCCAGAGCTAGGGTAACTGATGAAATAAGAGCTACTATCATAGACCATTTCATAAACCACGGGCTAAGCTTTCGGTTTCTAATATGTAACTGTATTTTATCTCTCTAAGGAGTCAAAGTCTACCTCCCTCAGGGGGCAGAGGAAAGCACCTATACTGTAAATGAAGAACAGGAACTTGCCATTATCAACATGGTGATTGCTGACAATGTAATAAAACATTTACTGCAGCAATTCTGTCTCTGTCTTCTTTTTTTGGAAACAAAATACATGCATTTACTAAACCCAACAAAACAGAAATGTAGAGAGGCTCAATACAATCAATACAATATACTGTCTATTGTATAAGGGCAGACCTGACACATTTAAAGTAATGTACAGTAGTTTCTGTTATTCCATCTGGTGTTAAGTATTTTTTATGACATTTTGATCTGATTGACTAAATGTTCCTGTTGGAAGACAACATATGTTAGTGTTTTGGAAGATTGTTTTTATTCTGAGACATGTTTACAGTGTTTTGGTGGACATGGTGTAATGTGTTTGTGTATTATTCTATTTTGAAAATTAGTGTGAGAGTTTAGTGGTACAACTGGTGGAGGTGGTTTTGAGCATGAAATTAACTGTTTTGCCAATTGTGTGTTTTAGGTGTGCTGGTGTGTTAAGAGTTTAGGAAAATTTGTTTAAGTATTGAAGAATTTGTCATAGCAATCGGAGAAAACTGTAAATCGAGACTGATTGGCTGTTTTTCCACATCATCACTGTGATCAGAAGGAAAACGCCTCTTTCTAAAAGAACAAATAATTTCAATTTGTAGTTTGAATTTTATTCCCCCGGTTACGACCACAACCTTCCCGGTGTTGCGGTCTAGGTGAGTGACACGCCCCCTAAACTCAAGATGATGATTTTTCAGTGATGTTTATGGTCTTGGTCTTGACTCGGTCTCGGTTAGCACTGTCTTGACTACAACACTAAAATGGAAAGTTTTGTCACAATGAGTTAGAGAGGCTCTTAATTATGACAACTCATTCAAAGAAAATACAGAGAGCTAGAATCAATAAATGAATTCATGAATCAATTTGTTCTCAGTGTATATTTTCATATCTGTTGAGTGAGGACATCAGATAAATATAGTCACATTATTTCAGTCTTTCTCTCATATAATTCAGCATGATGAGTAAACATCTGAGTGAATCAGAGGAGCTCAGAGGTGCAGAGAGAGCGTCAAAGACGGCAGATAAAAGAAATCAGGAGAATTTAAAGGTCTCAGGGGATGCTCGTATGAGACACCCGCCCTGTCCGCAGAGGGGGCGGGGTTAAGAGAAGGCTTATGTTTTTGTCTGACTAGGAGGAAATAACTTGGGTTACGGATTTTCCAGGTTTACACGTGTTGGGGCTGTAAACATATATAAACCGGGTAAAATGGAGCTGGGTTCAGTCACCTTAATCCTCGGTTCAGGATGGCGTTGGTCAGCCTGCAGATGGTAACTGAAGTTTCATTCTGAACGCTTGAAACTCTCTTTTTTTTTTCTTCTAACTTTGTCGTTAAACGTGTTGTTGAACGTCCACAGATCTCCATCGGCTCTCTGCTCATGCACACCGCCTCACCTTCCGCCGTCAGAGGCTCCAGATGTCTCCGTGAGGATGCGTTCAAAGACCACTCGGACAATTTAATGAGACTCTACGAGAACAATCTGAGAGTCCTCACGGAGCAGCCGCAGAGGACATGCGCACAGGCCGCCACAGAGATGCGCGGGAAGCTGAAGAACCGCGCCCTGTCCCCCTGGACGTACAGGTAGGCTATGGTGCACCTACGGAGGGTCCAGAGGGACAAAAACCCGCACTGAGGCTGTAGGCTATCAATGAGTGTTTTAAAACATCATAACCTGAGAGCTGGAAGTATTAAAGCTGTGAAAATACCACATGTTTAAACTTTGATTTGATTTAAGTCAAAATCTAATGATAGCCTATTGTTACCTCTTTTATATGGAAGCGATTAGTGATCAAAATTCAAATGATAAAGCTAAGTTGAAAATTCAAATGCATTAACAGAAATTCTTTTTAACTTTCAGAATATGGGTGTATTATTTGACTCAAAAATCAAATGATGATTAATTTATCTAATTTGAATTTTAGTTTTCACCTTCAAAAATGCACATTCTTTGACTAAATTAAAATGAAGAAGAAAATTACATTTGCTTTTTCATTTAAAAAAAAAAAATGCCCCGCTAAATTTGTATCATAATTAAAATGAAAAAGCTAATTTTAAAATGAAAATTCAGTAAAAGAAACACGTTTTAATTTTCAGATTATAGGTGCATTATTTTACCTATATGTAAAATGAATATTCACTCATCCAATTTGCATTATACTTTTACTCTCTATGTATGCATATTGTATGATATAATTCAAATGAAAACGAAAAGGTCTTTGGCTTTTTGTTTTCAAACTTGCCGTGCTAAAAAGTGATCATAATTCAAACCATCTCGAAAACGAAATGGCAAAGTGGACGGTGCAGGAAAGTGACGTCAGACTCCAGCTCCCAGGCAGGCGAGCGCAATATTTACAGACTTGAGGCAAGCGGGCAGAACGCGCAGTACGATTGGTGGCGGGGTGAATCTTTAACGCTGGTACAAGCCCCAAACTAGTTGTTGCCCTGATTTTGATTCAATTTTGGAGTTTTAGTTGATTATTCTTTTAATAACTACAAAACAATCTCTGAAAGGGAGAGAGAGCTCATACAGTCGGTCGAGAGGGAGAGTGTGAGCCATTACGCACAGAGGATGAGAGACACTTTGTGCACAGAGCTGGAGAGATTATTTGAAACAGAAAATTCAATCCATAATCTTTTTTAATGTAACTAAGTTAAGCAGAGAAGAGAGTGATCTATAATCTATCAATAAACCGGTCTTAGGACACATCTATGTGAATTTCACGGCGTGCAGATGCTTAATTGAGTGACTCTCACGGTCAGAGATAGTGGTATGGTGTCATGCGTGAGACTTGGCAGCTCGGGTTATAAAGCTGCTGCGTCATGCTCGCTAAAAGTTCAGTGTGCGCTGAAAAAAACACTCCGATCACCACCTGTATCACAGTGTGAACTAAAGTCTGCCCTATTGTGTTAAAGATTCACCCCGCCACCCATCGTACTGCGCGTTCTGCCCGCTTGCCTCATAGTCTGTAAATATTGCGTTCGCCTGCCTGGGAGCTGGAGTCTGACGTCACTTTCCTGCGCCATCCACTTTGCCATTTCGTTTTCGAGTTGGTTTGAATTATGATCACTTTTTAGCACGGCAAGTTTGAAAACGAAAAGCCAAAGACCTTTTCGTTTTCATTTGAATTATGTCATACAATATGCATACATAGAGAGCAAAAGTGTAATGCAAACTGGATTTTAAATATAGGTCAAATAATGCACCTATAATCTGAAAATTAAAACGTGTTTCTTTTACTGTATTTTCATTTTCAAATTAGCTTTATCGTTTGAATTTTGATCACTAATCAGGTAATATTGGGTAATTTCTTGTTTTTAAAAGATATTGTATCAGATGAGTCTTTATTGTCCTGAGGGGGAGATTTAGCTTTGGCGGAAGTAGAGAGGAAACACACACTGTGCAACTTACAATAAACAAGCATGTCAGGAGACAGGACAGCCAATAAAACCTCTTAGGTAATAAAAACATCATAACAGAAACCCACAAGAACATGTGTAGTACATATTAATTTAGAGACGCTGGACGGACGTCAGCTTCATCTGAGGGTGCTGATAGAAGTCTTTATATGATGAGCGAGCACATATTTTCTTAACTACTTGTAATGTTCATTAAATATTGAAGAGTACCAACAGCAGCTCACACTGATTTACATTTATCAGTGCAGGTATAAACACTGGCTGAGTCTTTTTTTATAAAGCTCTTCTTGGTTTAATTCCTTCTTATTTATGCTCCTGTGATGTTGTTAAACGTTCTGTTCCTCGTGTCCACACTGAGCCTGGGAAAAGAGCGTTGAGCTTGGCTGCCTCCTCTGCAGGGAACTTTCTCCAGAATGATTGGAAACTGGTAGATCTCATTTCATTTGAAGCCTTTCACTCGATCTAATATGAAAAAAACAAACAAGCAGCAACCTCAGGTGTTGGAAAAAACAAAATGAAAACAGTGCAAAATCCTGCAGTTCATTTAGTGTCCACTAGAGGCTGGCTAAAGAAGCAGAGGAAGTCACACATAGAGCTTTCATACTTGCAGAATCCTCCTGAAATTGTCCTGATATCTGCAGGCTGAGCGTCATGTGTGAACACAAACCGCTGAATGTTTCTCTCTTCACCCGGAGTTTCTCCTCCAGCCTCCTCGTATTTATTCTGCAGAAAGTCAGAGTGAGCTGATGTGAGAACGCAGCAGGATATAATTCTGAAATTACCTTGATCTTTTCAGGAGTGCATATGTGAAGATGGCCATACACATTCTAAAAAGCCTGTTTTTACAGCAGAAATTAACATGTTTACAGCCTGGTTCAAAAGACCAAATAGGTCTGATTATCTCATGTCTCAATCGACACACACTGTACGGGGGGTGAATGTTTTGATGACTCATTTAAATAATAACAATAATAATTTTGTAATTTTTTCAGGAGATGCACTCAGGTACTTTCCTCACTGCATGATGTAAGCTTTAATAAGAAGCTCTCACAGTTAGATCTAATTTTTAGGTCTAATTAGAAGCTCTAATAAGAAACTTGAATAAGAAGCTCTAATAGTTAGCTCTGATTAAAAGTTACAATCCTTAGCTCTGATTAGAAGCTCTTATAGTTAGCTCTAATAAAAAAATTATACTGAGCTCTAATTAATACTCTAATAGTTAACCCATTAAGAAGCTCTAATAAGAAACCCTAATAGTTAGCTCTAATATTAGCTATAATAAGAAGCTCTAGTAGTAAGCTCTGATTAGAAGCTCTAACAGTTTGCTCTAATGTAAAGATTGAATTAGAAGCTCTAATAAGACGCTACATTTGAAGCTATATTAAGAAGCTCTAATTAGAGGCTCTAATATTTAGTTCCAATTAGAATTTCTAAAGGTTAGCTCTTTCAGTTAGCTCTAATAAGAAGCTCTAATAGTTATTTGTAATAGTTAGCTCTGCTTAAAAGCTCTAATGGTTAGCTTTATTAAGAAGCTCTAATAGTTGGGTCTTTTGATAAACTCTAATTATAACCCCGTCACATTAAAGAAAAACATAAATGATTCTGTTTGTTGATGTCTGCTCTCTGTGATCGTCTGCTTCAGACTGAACAAGGACACGGAGAGGATCCCTGCTGTGATCGCCTTTGCAGACTGTCTCTGTGAACACTGCATCCTGAATGGACAAGAAGACTGGAACTACAACTCAGTGCAAGTGAACACCTCGCTGCTCGTCTTCAGGAGGACTCGCTGTGAAGGAAACCGATACAGACTGAGTAAAGACTTCATCACCGTACCTGTGGCCTGCACCTGTGTGGTACCAAACTACAACAAATAACACAACATGATACTTTAACCAAAAGGTCTCTGTGCTGGAGACGCTTAAGCTGTCTTTTCATGTGCCATTCGCACAGATTTGTAAAATGTTCCGAGGATTTCTAAAATGTTCACACAGATTTGTAAACCATTCACACAGATTTGTAAACCATGGGAACAGGTTTACAAATGGCTATGTATTAATTTTTTTCCTTCAACCTTGGGGGTCTGCGTACTATAGGGTAATAAATTCCACTACACAATAAGAAAGTTAAAAAGAAGCTGTGGAAGTGCTTAAAAAATGCAGTAGTCACATAAATTAAGGTAAAAAATCTACAAAAAAACAACTTAAAAACAGACACACTCTACCCTTGATTTGCTTTGGAACACTAAATGATTAGAAGTGTTCATTCAAAGGCATCTCACACATAAAAGCTCACATAAATACAGCCATGACGTGCTTCTGTTTGAACAGTCTGCTTCTCATTAAATAATTAAATAAAACCGTAGTGACCATGCTAAGTCATTAAAAAAACATATTTTCAGTCTGATTTGCATTAAAACCACAGGCTGTATATTAAGATGGACGGAGATACAGCTACCTGTGAGTGAAGCCAAAATATTTAGAGCCTCCTCTGCTGACTGGCTGCAGTATACATCATAAGCTCCGCCTCCTCCATGTTAACAGACAGGACATTAGTCAAACTATTAAATCAAAGTACACGTCAAATACTTTTTGTCCAACCCCGGATTCTGTCGTTATAGTTAGTTCCTATCATGCCGACTGATGTCCAGGTGTTCATTTCTCAGAGAAGTTTAGTTTCAAAACGTTAGTTGATGCTATAAAAAGGGGTATGACATCATGATTGACTGACAGCTCTCTGGACGAATGACCGTGAGTAAACGTGAGTATCTGTTTGGCTGTGGACTGGAATCGTGACTAAATCAAACTGTCTAACAGATAAACTGATCTCTCAAACAAACTGTCATTAAACGATCGATTTTAATACTTTATTATTTTAACAGCATTATTAAAGATGAGTCCTTCAGTCGTTAGGGACGAAACCTGAAGGGGAAGTTTAAAACTATGAATTATAACATCACCAAAACATGCTAAGCTAAGCTAACCGTTGTCCTGTTTAACAGACTCACATCTGTAGTGTCGATGTGTCTACAAAACTCGCCACACGACGTGATGAAGGGATCAAGCTGTTCCCTGTCACTATGGGATAGTATACAAGCCAACAGAGAAACCAGGTTTCTTTTTCTCTCCTGTGTATCTCAACAGAGCTTCTACTAAATGTACAACATAATGTACAACTACTGCATTTTTGTTAAAAATAAATAAAAGGTTGGTGACAAATTTTAAATATTATTATTTTTTATTCTTTCAGTATTTTTTAGTATTTTATTTATCTTATTATTTTTAATTATTGTATGTTTTATTTGACTATTTTCATTTTTCATATTATTTTATTATGTTTACACTTTCTGAGAATTTTTTTTTACTGTTTAAATAATTTAATAAGTAATTTGAAGTAATTCGTTTAGTTTTATATTTTTTATTACTTTGCTCAGAGGGAACGTAGGATTAAGGGTTGTCTTTATAAAGCTGTGAATGCTGCCCTCTGCTGGAAAAAAGCTTTAAGACATCTCTAAATGTGACTCCATACATTTTTATAAATTTATTCTAACATCTTCTTTCTCTTTGGGATTTTTAACGAGGTAATGTTTTTTTAGTTTAAAACTGTGATCCTGAAGTTTGACTTAAAGGAGGATACTTAACAAACAAGCCTCATGACTCCTGCACTGTTTCATCTCAAATGTTTGTTCAACTTTGTTACTGTTCCTTTTCACATTTTACATGAAATTCTCCCCGAATTAAAGAGTTTGTCCTGATTTAACTTTTTTTGAATGTGTCTTTGTCTCCTTATAACTGCATCTTCATTACAGCCGACTAACTTCCTTTTTTCTCTGCACTCAATCAAAACTAATGTGATGAATTAAAAAAATATATATAATTTAATATTTTATCACCAATATATTTAACGGATAATCTCCGAAATATTCATATCGAAACAGAAACAGGTTCTTTTAAAGGTTAATGATAGTTTGTCTTTGTTTTTCAACTAAATCCGTTGATATTGTGTTCAAGGTTTTATAACTACAACTCCCATAATCCTAGGTAGAAGGAAACCGGAAGTCATCCTGGAATTAGTTTATTTCTAAAGTAACGTAGTTTATTTCAGGCTGTTCAATATTCTGTTCATATAAAAATAATGCCGGATCAACAACCAGCTCTTCCGGTTTCCAGAGAGCCCATGGGTGTACAGACAACTTTCATTAGTTTAGTTTTAGACCAAATTAAATAAAAAAATATAACATTTCTCAGGCAGGTTCTGCTGTTAGCAGGTACGTCTTTTTTTGTCCTCCGTTTTCAAAGCGAGATTACGGACGTTTTCTAAGGAGTAACATCGGGAAATTGGTCGTCTTGGACGTCTAGAAGGGTAAGTGACAGTTAATCCAAAAAAATATGTTTATCGTGTTTGTGTGACCGATTTATGACGCAAATAAGGGCGGGAAGACTCGCGCACAAATTAGTTAAGGTCTTGACTCGGCAACACAAACATGATGAGTGAAAAACGGCTGTAATACACATTATGTCCACTAGGTGTCTCTGCTTTACAACAGGATGTGTGGCGTAAAACAAACTGTCAAGAGACCAAGAAAGAAAAAACACAGTTACTCCATCGATGGGTGTCTTTATGTAACAACAGTTGTTGTAGGGATGAGATAACTGGATGAAAACATGTCGATTCTCAAACCGAGACATCATAAGAACTACAGAACTAAAAGCAGGACAGTAAAGGATGTCAGATAAAACAACATGACTGAGATATCTAAGTGGAAATAAACAGGTGACCCTTTGTGGTAAATATACAAAAACACCAACAGGTGACCTGCTCGGCTTGGCAGATGTTAAGTTTGCCACGTTAGGCCTTCTGGGTAAACAAACCCTCCCAAATCCATCTGTGGATGGAACTCAAAGTCCATTCAGCACGGCATGCATGCTCCGATGACTTGTCAGCTATGATTTATTCTGTGCACGTTAACAAAATACTCAACATATTTGCAGAGCTTTGTATTTGCGGATCTGTCCTTTAAAATAGTTTTGCAACATTCATAGTTCCATAGAATTCAAACATGAAGAACTGATAGCTCTCACAAATGTGATCTTTCTGGACACATCAGGAACTCGCTTCTCAGTCTCGTCTTTGATTAAGCACAAAGCAGAAGGGGGCGAGTTCCTCCCAACACGGATGTAAAAAAAAGTCAAACTGGCTGCAAAGATTTCTGATCACTCACTCCGAGTATTTACTTACACTTTAGTCCAAAAGAAGACCTCTGGTGCCCCCCCCCCCCCTCCCCCCAACGAAACTGAAGGCTCTCCACCCTGAATGTATGCTAATGTAAGAGAGGGTCGAATAACTGGGGCCGGGGGGTGCTGGACCATTCTGACCTGTGAGCCGAAACCAAACTGGTTTTCTGCCCTCGTCTTATGTCACTTGTGTTCACAACAAAACAAAAATGAAAAAGGTCAAAGTGACTGAGGGGAATTGGCAGCAGCAGCTTGGAAACATGATGTGCAGGTGTTTAGCAGGTGTTTAAGAATTCTGCTGACAGAAAAAACAACATTTATCACCATGTTGTGAGAATATAAACTCAACGAGAATAAAGTCAAGGAGAATAAAGTAAGGAGGGAATTTACGACTTTATTCTGAAAATTTTCAAACCCAAAATGAACTTTATTGATACAAGATTATGCACATTATGCACCAGAATTTTTACCTTGATACCTTTTTTGTCACCACGGCAACACAAATAGAAGTCCTAGAGCTAAAGGGTTCAAATGTGACTGAAGAGTTGTTTGTTTTTTCAATGCTTCGGTACGTGTCAATAATACTGGTCATCAAAACAATTGAGGTTGATTCGTTTTCAAAAACGTGGTTCAAAAGAGTATTAAAGTATCAAATGTTGAAAACTTTACCCCGAATGTTCAGTGAAAAGCCTGAAACGAGTCTGTGACCCTTTTCAAACTGCCTTTTTGGCCATGGTGCCTGGCTCAGCCGTCATCACGTCTTTCTACATTCATATTGATTCTGTGACGGCGTATTATGGAGTCACATTGCGTTACGGCACAGCGGGAGCTCCACATACACACACAGTCAGACTGTTCTCTTCCTTTGTAAATGTGTGGGTGATGAAATTACGTTTCAGTGAAAGTGCACTGGGGGAGAGATGTGGCGTCTTGAAACAGCGGTCTGAACAGGGCCGTAACTCCTTTACAAACTTGTAAAGATGATCAACAAACTCTGTCTCTCCATTTTTATCGCTCCTGTTTAAAGACTTAACAGGCGGACTCTCTTTCAGATAACATCATGAGAATTTATTTTCATTGGCTACAGTCTCCGCCCTCCCCCGTCATGAGGAGGAACAACCCACATGTCCTCTCTGGAAGCTGCGATGTGTCTCAACACGCTTCCAGATCCATGAGTAAGAGCAACGTTTCTCTGCTGCCAAAAAATCGACAAAGCAGTGAAATCACATTGAAGGCCACGTGCCACAGAATTAACTTCATTGGAGCTCTAGTAAAATTCATCTTTACTTTAGACGTCAAACAACCTTCATAAATCCAACACTCCTTATGTTACCGTTTTTTTCCTTCATATAAGTTAAATCCCCAACCATCCATAAAAAATAGAAAGATATATTTGTACATGTTTTTAACCTTCTGGCTCCATCTCTTTCACTATTTCAAAATAGCAGGTCAGAAAAATGATTCTGACATCGCTGGTTATAAAACATCGACTGTTCATAGGAAGTGGACGTAGCTTCTTACTCTCCAAAGTGAAATCAATGCTGAAGCACCTCAAACCCGCAGTCTCTATTATGGCCAGCAGGGGGGCGAATCCAGTTATTATAAAAAGGTTAAAGGTGTGACAGTTAAAAGAAAGCTTTCATGTTAGCAAAATGCTATCCCACATCCAGTTAGACATTCAAAATGAAGGCTGCAGGCAAGTAAGTAACATTTTATGTCTTTTGGAGAAGAAAGGAAAGATCCCGCACCCTACTCTTGCTAGGCATCACCAATTTATTAGAAAAGATCCCAACGTTGTCAGACCCTCTTTGTCAAGACTGTTCTTGATTATCGCAGGATTTTTTTATTTTCAAAGTGACAGTTTGATGTCTTACGCACTTATTTAATCAGAAATTGGATGTGCGGACATCTCCTTTAGGTCCTCCTTTTGGTCAAGCATGAATGAGGAATTCAGTCTTTATTGTAATAACATATTACACCGTTCATCAGCCGTTTTATGACATAATCCAGATCAGCAGTATTGTCCAGGTTTCTTATAGTCTTTCCAAGCCCACACACGATCCAGGCTTGGGTTTGTCGTTGTGGCTATTAGCTTGGAGTATGTGCAGCGGCTGTACTGCACAGGAAAAACCTGAAAATAGCCCCAGTTTGGAGGGTCAGTAGGGGGGATGTGTAAGTGCTGCATACACATCCCTAAATACACGTCTTCAATGTAGATAGCTTTAACATGTCTGGCAGCCTCCACCAGCTTTTTGGCAAGGTCCACAGAAAAAACATAGCCTAGACCCAAAGCATAGCGTGGGTAATATGCTTGGGGGTAAATATACTCTGGTACGTACCACTTTGAGCCTTTATTTCTCAGGACAGCACCTCTTCTCGCCACTAGTCCTGTCAGGTAGTTTGTCTTTGGAACGTTTGACAGCATGCTGACCAGTTTGGGCACATTGAGAAACATGTCTGAATCAATCTTCATGGCATACGAGGTGCCCAAGCAGTGCGAGTCCAGCCACTCCATCATCACCATGGTCTTGATGGTCAGGTTCTTGTAGCAGTCTATGAAGTTGCTCTGGATCAGATCTCCGTGCTCTTTGCTTTCCTGCAGCAGCTGCTCCTGAAGCTGTTCTGCCCCCTCCCTGTTTTGCTGCCCTAGCAGGAAGAACAGGTTCACCACTTTGTCCAGGACCAGGGTCTCACTTCCCCACGTGCTGCGGATGATGTCGCGGTGCGCCCTGTTGTGGGGCGCCACAGGAACTATCAGAACCAGGAAGGGTTTCTGCTGCTCACATTTGTTTGGCTCATTTATGGTGAAGTGGTACTCGTAGGGGTACTCCACTAAGTACAGTCCTGGAGATTTGTAAGGAGGCGGAGTTTGGGGCTCAGATTTGTTTTCTGAAGTTGTAATGTTCATCACCGCTGATGTTGGTGAGATATCCTTATTTGTAATCGTGACAGCAGCGGGTTGAGGTATTTTGATTTTTTTTGCATTATAGTTTTTAAGCCATTGAGGGTTCCAGTCTGATGAAATTTCCGTCACGTTTGTGCCGTAGACAAACAAAACTGTTCCGACCACCAAGATGAAGAAGAAGTGACGCCGCGAAAGACCGCACCATCTTCTGCTTTCTGCCAGATCCCCGACTTCCACCGTGCTCTGACCGGGAGGGACACTGAGGGACACAATGATGGAGAAAAAATAGCATATCATTAATATGCTTTAAATAATAAAATAATTATCATGAAATAAAAGTCATTGTACTTTTAAATGCACTGTTACGCCGATGACAGACAAGATACATCTCGTCCTTGGACATTTAAACTGTCTTTTTACATTTCCCACTGAAACTAACCTTTATGTTTCTTCCATAATAACAGTTTTTTTATTTTCAGTCAGGACTTAGAGGCCAACATAGCACTGAGACTGCACTGGTGAAAGTTACAAATTAATTGCTTCTGTCCTCAGAATGATTGGGTTCCACAAGTTTCTGTGCTTGGACAAATTCTTTTCACCTAATAAAGGAAACATCAATTATCATTGTTAGGCAGATGATACTCAGCTTTACTTATCAATGAAGCCTGATGCCACCAATCAGTTATGTAAACTAGAAACATGCCTTAAGGACAATAGGACCTGGATGAACAGAAGAGTTTTGCTTCTTAACTCAGACAACACTGAAGTTATTGTGCTAGGCCCTAAAAACCTCAGAGAGACTTTATCAAATGATATAACTCTCCTTAATGACATCAGCCTGGCATCTAGCACCACTGTTAGGAATCTAGGAGTTCTATTTGACCAAAACATGTCCTTTAACTCTCACATCAAGCAAATTTCAAGACAGCCTATTTTCACCTTTGTTATCTGAAATCAGGAATGTCGCAAAACCAGAACAAAACTATCAATCAATCAATGAATTTTTATTTGTATAGCGTCAACTCATAACAAGTGTTATCTCGAGACACTTTACAAAAAGCAGGTAAAATACCTTACTCATTGTCTGTTAATATTACAAAAGAGCAGGTAAAAAGACTCTTCAACTAGTCCAGAATGCTGCAGCTCGTGTACTGACTAGAACTAGGAACAGGGACCACATTACTCCTGTTTTGGCTTCTCTGCACTGGCTCCCTATAAAATCTAGAATATAATTTAAAATCCTTTTTCTCACTTACAAAGCTCTAAATGGTCAGGCACCATCTTATCTTAAAGAGCTAATAGTGCTGTACTACCCTTCGAGAACATTACGATCCCAGAATGCAGACCTGTGTTACATACAGTCTCTAAATTTACTTTGGGAGGTAGAGCCTTCAGTCATCAGGCCTGCTCGTGGTACCTAGTCTCTAAATTTACTTTGGGAGGTAGAGCCTTCAGTCATCGGGCCTGCTCATGGTACCTAGTCTCTAAATGTACTATGGGAGGAAGGGTCTTCAGATATCAGGCCTGCTCGTCGTACCTACAGTCTCTAAGGGCCAGATTTACTAAAGTTTTGCGTGTCTTAAAACATGTGCAAACTTGATACCACCAGCAAAAAAAGTGCTATCTGATCTACTAATGGCGCGCAGTGAGGATTACGTCTTTCATATGAGCAAAACAACACGCATTGACCATTTAGTACGTTTTCCTTAATGAATATGCACTATGGGGTGTTTCTACCCTAACGTGCAAAATACTGGGAGGAGAAAATGCAAACAAGTTCGGTTAGTACACGCATTGCGATTTACCAAGCCTGACAAAAACTGCAGTGATTGTAACGGTGTCTGTATTTAACTTCCTGTCATGTTTGAGACTTTTCAACGCTGTGATTCATCGCTCTTCCTTCCCCCCCCCCCCCCCCCCCCCCCCCCCTTCACTTCACAATAAAGGAAATAGAGTTATAAAGAAGCAGACGTACCTTTGTCCTCTGTTAGTAGAGTCCCTCTCCAGCATGTTGAAACTCTCCGGCCACAGGTGCGAGCTGTCGTCCTCACAGGTGTGTCACAGAGCAGAGAACATGACAGGATGTTTCTCTGCTGGCTTAATGATGTCGCGTTTAAAGTCACTCTCGCCTTTCTGACCTCCAGGAACTTAAAATCCTTGTTCTTACAGTTAACCCTCCTCTGTGTTACTGGAGTGTCAGTAACCATGGTCTATGTGTGAGTGTGTCCGTATGAATGTGTGTGTGTTTTACCTGCAGGGTATAGAGACACACCTTTGTTTGCTCCACCCCCCACAGTTTGCGAGTGTCGTTTTGCGTCAAAGCCAATGAAAAGCAGAAAATCCTCCAGAGGCTTTAAGAGCAGCTCTCCCCAGCCGAGCCACTTTATAATAACACCTGTTTGTGTGTGTGTGTGTGTGTGTGTGTGTGTGTGTGTGTGTGTGTGTGTGTGTGTGTGTGTGTCTGTGATGATTGGCAGCAGGTAGTTCTTGTCTTTCAGGTGTTTTCTGTCAGTAAGTCGTCTCTGACATATTTACTAAACCCACCAGACCTTTTGCTTCTCAGCTGTAAACATTGGTGTTAACAGCCAGGTTCAGAGTCCAAAACACTCAAGAAACTACAAAACATCCGGAATCCCGCTGCTCGCCTTCTCACACACTCAGGGCGCGGACACACTGGCCATCCGTACTGTGCCATACTCAAGCACGATTGTCCCCCCGCTGCGCCATTCCTGTGCTGGCCGGCACAGCCTGCGGTCACACTACACAGGACTATCCGTGCCTAAGCACGATTACCTCTTGTACATAACGTGGTAATACAACTCATGCATGCTTTATGTTATTATGAAGCGTGCTCAGTTGACAAACAACACAGAGCATGATAGCTACTTTACTGACTTTGCGGCTTAATTTAAGCCATTTTTATCAGACACAGCCATAAATATATATAAATTCATAACCTCCACTATCTCCCCCTTCCCCAGCACATCCACTTCAAACTCCTCCCCCTCCCCCACCTGTCGGAGCTCCTCCCCCTGCACTCTCAGGTGTACAGTAAAGTACACAAACAGACGTGTTATTAAATATGTCAAATTCCATTCTGTTTATCTGATTAGATTATTGACTTAGTGTGCAAAGCAATGTAAATCTGCAGACGAGCAACGGAACAAAAGATTGACAACAGGTTTTCAAATAATACTTATTTAACAAGGAATTGTTAAACTGTTGCCACGCCTGCTCTGAGATAAAGCTGTTGGCCTTTAACCAAGTCCACAGAGCATCAGGGAGTCATGAGGTGCAGTTGCAGTTATCAGTCGTACTGATTCTGGCCCAGGCACCGAAACGCTGCGAGGACCCTTTTGCAATGCAATTATTTATCTGCAGAATGAATTGCTGCACATTACACTGCACCCCTTTCCAAACGGTCATGCAGCCTCGCAGTAGGTTAGACCGACCTTCATGAAAGATGGCACACATCTGCATCACGTCCAAAAAAGTATCAGACGCTCATGGTGGAAACGATACAGGAAGTCCAACTTTTTTTTTTTTTCATATTGGCTTGTTCAACCACTTAACAGGGTCCGTATTTTAACTACTCCGACACGTTTCTTCTGATCCACTCCACATTTGGCCAGCTTACTGAAGAGATGTTGAAGTTTTAAAAATGATGAAAAAGGTTAGTTTCCGATGTGACCCTGGCGAGGTCAAAGCTGGATGCTTTTTCTCGGTTATTGGACAAAAAATTTGCAATCATTAAAATGCTTCTCTGTTACGACCGGCGTAGGAGAAACCAGCCGCAGCACAAAAGTGACCATCTCCTTCCTCACTCCCGATGATAAACCACAAACGAATTTACAGTCCGCAATAAACTATTTATTTACAATAAACACAATCAAACTTCAGGGAGAGCACAGGCAAAAATAACAAACATCCATCCATCCGTCCATCTATAATCTATCCATCTATCATCCATCCATTCATCCATCATTCATCCATCATTCATCCATCCACCCACTTGACCTTGTACTCAATAAATGGTTGAATGGATAAATGGCTCAATAAATGGTTAAATGGCTTTTGGATCCATGTGTTTGAATGTTCACAGCAGCTAGAGTTTCAATGGCCTAGCATTAAAGACACGACTAACTTACACAAATTATTTGTGTTTGTTTTGGGAATAATGTTTTTCTCCCTTCTCTCAGGGGAACAGTGTTAGAGTCGGTCGTCTCTCAACAGGAAGGTCGGGATTCGATCCCCAGCACATTCTTCCATTAACGAAAGAATACATTTTATTACCCTTATTCTTATAATAAAAAATGTTCTTTAGCAGCACAGGCTGTAATCTTTCTACAGATCTACATTTCATTTAGCAGACCCTTTAGTGCAAAGCGGCGTTCATCAGAGTTTAACAGGCTCTCACAAAGTTTCATTGATGCTTTTGTCTTTGCAGATTTATCACAGAGCAGAAAAGATTTCAAGATTTTTCTCAGCTGAAGTAATTCCATCATGTATTTTGTGATGACTGTCCCCTTTCTGTCATCAAAAACCGGAGCCACAAATAATCTTAAAATCATTCCTCCAAAGTTTTCTTTCTGTCGTCTTGACTGTGCACAGTGACGTGTAGTGCAGGGTTCAATCCTGCTGACATTTCAGAATAATTTCTCACTTGCGCCTGTCAAAACACTTCCAAACAGCAAGGTTACCAAACATGAGTGTAAGCAAACAATAGATCAGGCTGACTGATCAACAAATGTTATTGATTCCATTGCTCCCAATAAAGTGAAGGTTGTCTCTGGTACGAAGAAATCTCCATGGAGAAATTCGACACTGGTAAGAAACGGAAAAAGAGATTGTTGAAAATCTGAAAGCAGGTGGAGTAAAACTAATCTCCAGATTCATTATGACACCTACAAAGAGAGTCTTCACATTTATAATTCACAACTGAGGAATGCAAGGCAATCTTTCTTCTCTGATATCATCACCAGAAACAATAATAATGCTCGTGCCCTGTTTGCTATTGTCGACAGGCTAACAAACCCTCCTGTGTCTGAATTTCATTCTACCAGGGCCTGTAATACATTTTCCACCTTTCCAAAATCCAGAAAATTAGACAAACTGTCAGTAACTCATCATCAGGATCAGGATATGTGCAATGTTCATTTAAAACCAACTTAAACACCATGACACAATTTAATCAAATCAACCATAAAATCCTGGAGGACATTATACAACAACATTATACAAATTCCTCCTCCTGCTGTTTTGATATTCTGAAAACAGGTTTTTTCAAAAAAGTTTCCCAAGTCATGGCTCCAGATCTGTTACAAATTGTAAACCTGTCTTTTCTCTCAGGTGTCTTCCCACAGGCCCTGAAAACAACATTCATCAAGCCACTATTAAAAAAGAACAATCTAGACAAGTCAATAATGAACAATTACAGGCCGATATCAAATCTTCCTTTTTTAAGTAAAATAATTGAAAAAGCTGTTTTTCAACAGTTAAATAACTTCTTGACATTAAGCGACTGTTTCGATGTCTTCCAGTCAGGTTTTAGACAAAATCACAGCACTGAGACAGCTCTGGTTAAAGTGTTTAATGACATCCGTTTAAACACAGACAGTGGCAGAACCTCAGTCTTAGTTTTACTTGATCTCAGTGCTGCGTTTGACACAGTTGACCACAATATACTACTCGACCGACTGGAAAACCTGGTGGGAGTTTCTGGCACAGCGCTAAACTGGTTTGAATCCTACTTAAAGGACAGGGACTTCTTCGTGTCTATAGGTAACTTCAAATCTGAGCAAACAAAAATTACTTGTGGAGTGCCCCAAGGTTCCATCCTGGGGCCTCTTCTGTTTAACGTCTACATGCTCCCACTAGCTCAGATTATAAAAAACAATAAAATAAGTTATCATAACTACGCAGACGACACACAAATATATATTACAATGTCGCCAGGTGACCATGGTCCCTTAAAAGCACTGGGTAAATGCATAGAACAAATCAGTGAGTGGATGTGCAAACATTTTCTCCAGCTAAACAAAGACAAAACTGAGGTTGTTGTTTTTGGAGCAAAGGAGGAGCGACTAAGAGTCAGCAATCAGCTTCTGTCAGTAAGACTGAAAACCACAGACCAGGCAAGAAATCTGGGTGTAGTGATGGACTCAGACCTTTAAAAGCCACATTAAGACAATTACAAAATCAGCCTACTATCACCTGAAGAACATATCAAGAATTAGAGGACTTATGTCCCAGCAGGACCTGGAAAAACTTGTGCTTGTTTTTGTCTTCAGTCGTCTTGATTACTGTAACAGTGTCTTTACAGGTCTGCCTAAAAAATCAGTCAGACAACTGCAGCTGATCCAGAACGCTGCTGCTAGAGTCCTCACCAAAACCAAGAAAATGGATCACATCAGTCCAGGTCTGAGGTCCTTGCACTGGCTCCCAGTCTGTCAGAGAATAGACTTGAAAATCCTGCTGCTGGTTTATAAAGCGCTTAAAGGTTTAGGGCCAAAATACATTAGTGACCTCCTGATTAAATACGAACCATCCAGACCGCTCAGGTCGTCTGGGACAGGTCTGCTCTCTGTCCCCAGAGTCAGAACCGAACATGGAGAAGCAGCGTTCAGTTTCTATGCTCCTTATATCTGGAACAAACTCCCAGAAAACTGCAGGTCTGCTGAAACTCTCAGCTCTTTTAAATCGAGGTTGAAGACTCACCTGTTTACAGCTGTCTTTCATTAAACAGATTTAATAGGATTTAAAATTTTAACTCAATTTGCACTGTAACTTTTAATTGTTTTTTAAATATTTTTACTTGATTTATTTCAATTAATTTCATTTGAATTATTTTTATTTGAACATATTTTCAGATTGAATAATTTCAGTGATTTTTAAATGTTCTATTTTAATGTT
Source organism: Labrus mixtus (assembly GCF_963584025.1). NCBI lineage: Eukaryota > Metazoa > Chordata > Actinopteri > Labriformes > Labridae > Labrus > Labrus mixtus. The sequence goes on along the minus strand of NC_083612.1, from coordinate 5,660,041 downwards.
TCTTTTCTTTTCTCTGTCATGATGCTTTTGATGTCTTGTGTGAAGCACTTTGAATTGCCTTGTTGAAATGTGCTATACAAATAAACTTGCCTTGCCTTTGTCTTTCTGAGGATGATTTGTTGTTCACTCGGTGCCTGTTTTGACGTCATGTTGATAAAGTGATGGAATAAACCATCAGGAGTCTGTATGTTGTGTTTTATTTTGAAATTAACGCTACACTTGCTTGCAGCGGGCTCTGTCAAAAATAGAGTCGGCACATATTCTGAGCGGAGTGACGCTGCTGAGCTGGAGACGGGCCGCGATGTGCAGAGGAAACGTCATTGACTAGAGAGGGCTTTTACTTGTGTTCAACGTTGTTGTACTCGTTCTGCCCCTCACCCTTAGTCAGAGTAATTGAGTCGGGTTCTCATGCTTCTCACTCAGATCTGGTGACCAAACCAGCCGGTCTGGATGCTCCTGGAGCAACAAGCCCCCGCCCAACATTTAAAGCTTAAACTGGAACATTCCTGAGGGGTTGAGGTGTTTTTAGACGCAGCTATAGGACAAGAAAAGGTATCCAGATGAGCTGGTTTCTGTGACTGAATGCACCCAGGTCTTTATCAGCTATCACCTTTCTTGAACATACAGACTGAGCTCCATGTTGTAGTGGTGCTCTGAATGCAGACTCTCAAATAACATCATGGTAAAAGATGAAGGACAACACCAACTAAAGACTCAATGTGGGGCCATTGAAAGGTGAAAATGTATCTTTACTACGTTTGTCACAATATCAATTTTTAAACTTCAATATATTACTAGCAAGGTTCAAATAATACCGACACCAGATTTGATACCATGGCAACAACAATAAAGGTCCTGGGCACCCAATAGTCATTCTTTAATAACCAAACATTTGAGAAACGATAAAAGGACTCAGACAACGTCATTGTTCGCTGGCCTGGGAATTTCAATGGACCACAACTCAAAGGACCAATCAGTGAGATGTGTAGTGAGTGAAATGATAAAGGTACCTTACTATATGATCAGACATTAAGGAAACACGCTATGTTGAAGTGCTGGCTTCTCTGACAACAATGCAGCAGCCAGTATGTCCTCCTTCTAACTTTAGATTCTGGTCCTGAAT